>NW_022445510.1:0-2781 GCF_009761245.1 Sapajus apella | reverse complement strand
CACTCCAGCCTGGGCTATAGTGAGACTGTCTCAGGGAAAAAAAAAAAGGCCTTAGGCAACCGCAGCTGGGCAAGGACTTGGGAAGAGGGGAGGCCCCTTTGGCTGTGCCTTCAGCCCCCAAGGCCAGGGTTTCTATGAGGCCTGAAGCAGGAGCCTGTCATAGGCAACTGCAGTCAGAGGCCTCCCTGCCAGAAACCACTCCTTGTCCCCTGCCTGCCACAGGCCGGAAATGTCCATGTTGGCACAATGTTGCCAATATGGCTCTCGGTGGATGAGATGGCCTGGCACTTTCCCAGGGGACCCTGGGCTAGGAGTAGAGCTGGGCATCCAGTGCCCAGCACCAGAGGAGGTGCTGCAAGCCTGTAAGCATGGTTGGCCCAATTACTGCCTTAATGCCATTGCACAGTGCCACCATGGACCCTCTGTCTTGCCAGGGAAGGCCTTAGGCACTGGGTTTAGACATTTCAAAGTGAGTTCTCATTCACTCGTATCTTCGATCACACTACATTCCCCATTTCACAGACAAACTGCCCAGAGAATTTGTCATAGGTCACACAGCAAACTAGCAGCTAAGCCCCCTGGGCCCCTAATCTGTCCCAGAAACATGGTTTCTCAGCTGTTCTGAGCTTGCCAGCGTGACCATGCTCAGGAGCTACAGGCAAGGTGGGCTGAGGCTTGGTATCACCCTCGAGGTCATCTGGCCGTTCTTCTAAACGCTCCTCCCCAGCCAGCTTCCGCTGGCTGAGCCATGTGACCCCAGAACCCCTCTCAGTTCTGTTGCCGACCCCTCCCTCCATCTGCGCCTTCACTGAAGCAGTCTCTCAGAGGAGGGCTCTTCGGTACCGTGGAGGGACAGGACACCTCTGGGAATTCGTGCCCATCTGTGTTCATGCTGAGTTCTTCATGACCACTCCTTCCAGCCTCAGCTGGAATCCAGGGCTGGGTAGCGAGCCGTACTGGCCCAGTGGGCCCCCTCCTGGGATCGCAGGACTTGGAGCAGAAGAGTCCCTCCAGGGCTGAAGACTGGACACAGAAAACTCGGGCACTCCCAGCTGTCCTGTTTTTCACCTCGTGGAATAAGCTGGACTTCAATGAGAGCGAATGGAGCTGACAATTCCCAGAAACTGGAATTGGGACAGTGAGACTTTAGTTCAGCCCGGGGCGGCCTCATGTGAGGAGCTGATAAACTTGAGCTTTGAGGTGGTCGTCAGAGGGAGAGGAATACCCTCCGCGGGCAGAGCTTCCCCGGTTCCGGGCTCTTCCTGACACCGGCACAGGGTCCAGCTGCCCTTGGGCTCGTCCGCACACCCTGGATCCAAGATGAAATTTCTCTCCTCTCTGCCGCCAGTGGCCTGACTGGCTTCGGTTACTTTGTACAAAGAGCCCTTGCTCAGCCAATAACCCCGGTGCTGCTCCAAAGGAGGCCCCTGTCATCCTGGAAGCCCCTCCCTGAGGCCGGGTACCCACTTGCCTCCCACAGCCCGCAGCCCGCAGCCTCGCCCCAGCTCCAGTTCCTGCTGGTTTCCCTGCCCACCCCGCCCAGTGAGGAGATCCGCGCCCCTCGTCTGTCCCCGGGTTGCCGGGGTTCGTGCCTCATTGTCTCCAAGCCCGGCCTCTATCCCTAGTCCTTTCCTGTTCCTGCCACTCCGCTGCTTCTGTCTCCTCTTCCCTCCAGCGGTGATTCCAAACCTTCTCTTCCATAAGATCCTCCGCTCCCTTTCCCAGAGACCCAGAGGCGGCCACGCGCTGCTGCAGTGGCGCAGCCTACAGTCGGTCCCCGTCCGCGCAGCGCAGGCAGTCCAAGGTCATTCCCGGTCACCTGCCCCCTCGCTCCCATTGGCTCTGGGGAGGACACGTGACTCCATCCTGTCCAATGGCGTGGGGCCCTGTCGCTTGCCGGACAAGCTTTTCCAGGAGCTTCTGGAGGCAGCTCGGGGATCCCCGGCCGAGCGCAGCCTAGTGTAGCAGAGACCTGAGGACAACGGCCCTTAGATCCTCTGCCTTCCTCTGGTCCTTTCCCCTCCCTGAAGGGGAGGACTTGGGGGAGAGGTTAAGGGCACCGGCTTTGAAGTCCCATCCCAGCCCTGCCTTGGACGGGCGCGGTGTTTCACGCCTGTAATCCCAGAATTTTGAGAGGCTGAGACGAGAGGATCTCTTGAGCCCAGGAGTTGGAGACCAGCCGGGGCAACATGGTGAGACCTCGTCCCTATAATTTTTTTTTTTTCTGTTAAGACAAAGACTTGCTCTGTCACCCAAGCTGGAGTGCCATGGCATGAACTCGGCTCACTGCAACCTCCACCTCCCAGGTTCAAGCTATTCTCGTGCCTCAGCCTCCCTAGTGGCTGGGATTACTGGCGTGAGCCAGCACGTCCCGCTAGCTAATTTTTGTATTTTTAGTAGAGAGGGTTTCGCCATGTTGGCCTGGTTGGTCTTGAACTTACCTCAGTTGATCCGCCTGCCTCAGTCTCCCAAAGTGCTGCGATTACAGGTGTGAGCCACCGCGCCTGGCACTATAATTTTATAATAAATAATGTGAAAGAAAAAAAATTGCCTCATGGAGCTGGGGATGGCGTGTATAGAGTGCTTAGCATTTGTGTTCAGGGCACAAGCTCTGGGCTCTGCAGACACTAAACTACAGCCCCAGCTCCCCCACTCGCGAGCTGTGGGACCTCACCACCCCAGGTTCAATTGGTAGTTTCACAGCCAACTTATTATGAAGCCATGGATGCTGTGTGAACTTTGCTGTCCATTTCCTGTGGGCCAAAGGTAGGAGTGAAATTA
>NW_022445509.1:0-2781 GCF_009761245.1 Sapajus apella | reverse complement strand
GTGTGTAAGGAGAAATATCTGGCTCTAAAACAAAAACGGAGCTATGTAGCGGAAAGATAGTCAAGGTGTATATTCAACTTACATAGTTAAACAGATGTGTGAATGTAGCAGTTCAGTAACCCTTTCTTTTGAGAATCTGGAAAGAGATATTTCCAGCCTTATACAGGCACATAAGAATTACTGGTAAGATCGCGTCTAAGGCACAGGAGAAATGTCTCTTTCAAACTGCTCTGCTCTGTGTTCGTTCAACTTAGGAAGTTACATCCATGTTTAGATTCAGGGAGTTGGAAACAAGTTTCTTCTAAAAACTGCGTTTGGATATTCCTCAATGAAAGTGAGTATACGGTGTAATGAGAAATATCTGGATCTAAAACAAAAACGGAGCTATCTAGGAGAATGATTGTCATGGTGTATATTCAACTTACAGAGCTGAACGATTGTGTTAATGTAGTAGTTCAGAAACCCTTTCTTTGGAGAATCTGGAAGGAGATATTTCCAGCCATATACAGGCACATAACAATTAGCGGTAAGATCGCGTCTAAACCACAGGAGAATCGTCTCTTTCCAACTGCTCTCCTGTGTGTTCCTTCACCTTAGGAAGTTGAATTTATTTTTAGATTCAACAAGTTAGAAACACGTTTACTCTAAAAGCTGCTTTTCGATATTCCTCAGTGAATGGGAGTATAGGGTGTAATGAGAAGTATCTGGCTCTAAAACAAAAACGGAGCTGTTCAGATGAATGATTGTCAAGGTGTATATACAACTTACAGAGTTAAACCAATGTGTCAATGTAGCAGTTCAGAAACCGTTTCTTTGGAGACTCTGGAAAGGGATATTTCCAGCCATATAAAGGCACATAAGAATTAGCGGTAAGATCGCGTCTAAACCACAGGAGAAACGTCTCTTTCAAGCTGCTCTGCTGTGTGTTCGTTCACCTTAGGAAGTTGCATTTATATTTAGATTCAGCGAGTTAGAAACATGTTTCTTCTAAAAGCTGCGTTTGGATATTCCTGAGTGAATGGGAGTATAAGGCGTAAAGAGAAATATCTGGCTCTAAAACAAAATGGAGCTATCTAGCAGAATGATTGTCAAGGTGTATATTCAACTTACAGAGTTAAACAGATGTGTGAATGTCGCAGTTTCGAAACCCTTTGTTTGGAGAATCTGGAAAGAGATATTTCCAGCCATATACAGGCACATAAGAATTAGCAGTAAGATCGCGTCTGAACCACAGGAGAAACGACTCCTACAAACTGCTCTGCTGTGTGTTCGTTCACCTTAGGAAGCTGCATCTATGTTAAGATTCAGCGAGATAGAAGCACGTTTCTTCTAAAAGCTGTGTTTGCATATTCCTGAGTGAATGGGAGTATTGGGTGTAAAGAGAAATATCTGGCTCTAAAACAAAAACGGAGCTATGTGGCAGTATAATTCCAAGCTGTATATTCAGCTTACATAGGTAAACAGATGTGGGAACGTAGCAGTTCAGAAACACTTTCTTTGGAGAATCTGGAAAGAGATATTTCCAGCCATATAGAGGCATATAAGAATTAGCGGTAAGATCGCATCTAAACCACAGGAGTAACACCTCTTTCCAACTGCTCTCCTGTGTGTTCCTTCAACTTGTGAAGTTGCATCTATGTTTAGATTTAGCGAGTTAGAAACATGTTTCTTCTAAAAGCTGTGTTTGGATATTCCTGAGTGAATTGGACAATAGAGGGTAATGAGAAATATCTGGCTCTACAAAACGGAGCTATCTAGCAGAATAATTGTCAAGGTGTATACTCAACTTACAGAGATAAAAAGATGTGTGAATGTGGCAGTTCAGAAACACTTTCAACAGTCTGGAAAGAGATATTTTCAGCTATATACAGGCACATAAGAATTAGCGGTAAGATCGAGTCTAAGCCAAAGGAGAAACGTCTCTTTCAAACTGCTCTGCTCTGTGTTCTTTCACCTTAGGAACTTGCATCTATATTTAGATTCAGCGAGTTAGAAACACGTTTCTTCTAAAAGCTGCGTTTGGATATTCCTGAGTGAATGGGAGCATAGGCTGTAATGAGAAATATCTGGCTCTAAAACTAAAACGGAGCTATGTAGCAGAATGATTCTCAAAGTGTATATTTGACGTACAGAGGTAAACAGATGTGTGAATGTAGCAGTTCAGAAACCCTTTCTTTCGAGAATCTGGAAAGACATATTTCAAGCCATAAACAGGCACTTAAGAATTAGCGGTAAGATCACGTCTAAACCACAGAAGAAACGTCTCTTTCAAACTGCTCTGCTGTGTGTTCGTTCACCTTAGGAAGTTGCATCTACGTTTAGATTCAGGGAGTTAGAAACACGTTTCTTCTAAAAGTTGGTTTTGGATATTCCTGCGTGAAAGGGAGTATAGGGCGTAAGGAGAAATATCTGGCTCTAAATCAAAAAAAGGAGGTATCTAGCAGAATGATTATCAAGGTGTATATTCAACTTACAGAATTAAACAAATGTGTGAATGTAGCAATTCAGAAAACCTTTCTTTGGAGAATCTAGAAAGAGATTTTTCAGCCATATACAGGCACATGAGTGCTAGTGGTAAGATTGCATCTAAACCACAGAAGAAACGTCTCTTTCAAACTGCTCTGCTGTGTGTTAATTCACCTTAAGAAGTTGCATCTATGTTTAGATTCACCGAGTTAGAAACACGTTTCTTCTAAAAGCTGCGTTTGGATATTCCTGAGTGAATGGGAGTATTGTGTGTAAGGAGAAATATCTGGCTCTAAAACAAAAACGGAGCTATGT
>NW_022445508.1:0-2781 GCF_009761245.1 Sapajus apella | reverse complement strand
CAACCTCCGCCTCCTGGGTTCAGGCAATTCTCCTGCCTCGGCCTCCTGAGTAGCTGGGATTACAGGCATGCACCACCATGCCCAGCTAACATAAGTGATTTTAAAATGTAATTAAAAAAAAATTCATTTAAGTATCCGAAAACCAATAAGATACCTAAAAACAAATTTGACAAAAGTTATGCAAAATCTTTCCAGAGAAAAAAATGCATAACCTTATTAAGACTTTTAAAAAACTAAAAAAATTAAAAATAGAGAAATGATATTTATGCATGGGAAGTTCCAGATTCATAAAGATGGCAATCCTGTCTCCAAAGAGTGGATTAATGTGATGCAAATGCAAACCAAATTTCAACTCTGCGTGTGTGTGCGTACAATCTCACAAACTGATCTTAAATGTAGATGAAGGAGCTCAGGCTCTAGATAGACAAGCCAATTTTGGAGAAGAAAGTAGAATGACTTACCCTATGAGAGAGCAGGACGTTTTATAAATTATAGTAATTAGCACAGTGTGGCATTTACGTAGGGATAGAAAAATAAACTGATGGCACAGGACTGAGCCCGGAAACAGCTCTAAGTCTTTGAGGAAACCTCATCTATGGCAGAGATGGTACTATGATTGAGGCTGGGAAGGGGTGATAGGACAGCCAATAATGGTATTGGGAATATCGGTCCTCAAATGAGAAATGGAGGGAAAAAATAGATTCTTACATCATACAAGAGACAAAAAGCAATTTCAGGTGAATTAAAGACCCAGATGTAAAAAGCAAAGTTTACAACTTTCAGAAGAAATTATAGGGAAAAAAAGTCTGTATGACTTCAGAAAAAGATGTTTTTTTTTTTTTGAGACAGAATCTTACTCTGTCACCCAGCATGGAGTGCAGTGGTGCAATCTTGTTGCACTACAACCTCCACCTCCCTGAATCAAGCAATTCTCTTCCCTCAGCCTCCTGACTAGCTGGGACTACAGGCGCGCGCCACTATGCTGTTTAATTTTTGTAGAGATGGGATTTTGCCATGTTGGCCAGGCTGGTCTCGAACTCTTGACCTCAAGTGATCCGCCTGCCTTGGCCTCCCAAAATGCTGGGATTACAGGCATGAGCCACTGCACCCGCCCAGAAAAAGATTTTTTAAGTAAGCAGAAAGCAGAAAGGGGAGGCCGGGCGCGGTGGCTCAAGCCTGTAATCCCAGCACTTGGGGAGGCCGAGGCAGGCGGATTATGAGGTCAAGAGATCGAGACCATCCTGGCCAACATGGTGAAACCCCATCTCTACCAAAAATACAAAAATTAGCTGGGCGTGGTGGCGTGTGTCTGTAGTCCCAGCTACTCGGGAGGCTGAGGCAGGAGAATTGCTTGAACCCAGGAGGCAGAGGTTGCAGTGAGCCGAGATCGCACCACTGCACTCCAGACTGGCGCCTGGCAACAGAGTGAGACATTGCCTCAAAAAAAAAAAAAAAAAAAGGCAGAAAGGGAAAGATTGTTAAATCTGATGAGAGACAGTGGCCTTAAGGTGGTGAAACAATGAAGCACAGTGTTTCTCCTAAAGTTAAATATGTGCCGTCTCTATGACCCAGCAGTTCCACTTTGAGGTATTTACCCAAGAGAAATGAAAACACTGTCCACAAAAAGACAGGTACAAGGATGTTTATAGCCATTTTCTTCACGGTGGCCAAAACCTGAAACATCCTACGTGTCCAGCAACGGGAGAATGGATAAACACATTGGGGTATATTTATACAATGGACATCTTCTTAACAATAAAAATGAAATCTACATAACAACACAGATGAATCTTAAAAACATTATGCTGAGCACAAGAAGCCAGACACACTTACTGTATGCTTTCTATTACATTAAGTTCTAAATCAGGGAAGATTACTATATATTAATAGGAAAAGAAGTCAAGCCAGTAGTTGTCAGGGAAAGAGCACGAAAGGCCTTGCTAGGATGGTGGAAAAGTTTTATAACATGACGGGGGAGTGGGTTCATGGCTGTATGTATCTGTCAAAAGCCATCAAACTGTAGCAATTAAGATTTGTGTATTGAACTATATTTTTGAAATCTCTCAAATTCTTGTCCACCTCAACCCACCGCCAAAAGAAAAACATGGCCTGGGAAAAGACATTTGCCTCCTAAGAGACTCATGTGCAAAATCCGTAAAGAACTGCTACGAATCAATTCTGAGAAAAAAAAAAAGCATCAAATAGAATAGGCAAAAGAATACAAACAGGCAATTTACAGAAGAGAAAACATTTGGAAAGATGCTCAACCTCACCAGTCATCAGGAAGATAACACAATAGCACTTCATACCCATTGGATTCACAAAGTTGTGGGAATCTCAGGATACTCAACACTGGTAAGACTGTGCAGCAACTGGAATTCAGATAGTGTACTCTGTTGTGGGAATGTGGACAGGCAGTGCCTAGAAGTGAAGAGGTCCCTTGCTTGTGATCCAGCCATTCCTGGAAGGTGTGTCTTTAGCTGGGGGGCATTTGTATCTCTCATATGTGCAGAAGGGAAACTCACACTGCACCATTGTTTGTAACAGAAAGATGGAGGATGGACAGAAACACAGAAAAGACAGAGGCCAGGCGTGGTGGCACATGCCTGTAATTCCAGCTACTTGGGAGGCTGAGGCAGGAGAATTGCTTGAACCTGGGAGGCAGAGGTTGCAGTGAACCAAAATTGCGCCATTGCACTCTGAAGGTGACAAAACAAGACTTCATCTCAGGGGAAAAAAAAAATTGGAGAGAGAGCCAAGATGACTGATCACTAGCAGCTC
>NW_022445507.1:0-2782 GCF_009761245.1 Sapajus apella | reverse complement strand
GAGCAAGTGAGCGGGAGCCGTCATACTGGGGCCATTTTTTCTGTGAGCTTCCAGAAGCCTTTCACAGGCGGTGGGATTAGAACGGAGCAGGACTTGGCCGAGTGCAGTGGCTCACACCTTGAATCCCATCACTTTGGGAGGCCAAGGTGGGTGGATGGCCTAGGGTCAGGAGTTGGAGACCAGCCTGGCCAACATGGTGAAACCCCAGCCCTACTAAAAATACAAAAATTAGCCAGGTGTGGTAGCACTCAACTGTGGTCCCAGCTACTCAGGCAGATGAAGCAGGAGAATCTCTTGAACCTGGGAGGTGGAGGTTGCAGTGAGCCAAGATTGCATCACTGCACTCCAGGCCTGGGTGACAGATCAAGACTCCATCTTAAAAAAAAAAAAAAAAAAAAAATGTTGGGGCAAGGGACAGAGAGGGGCTAACCGGCTTCCAGGTTTACCTCTCCTCCAACACCCCATCACTCCCACAGTCCTGAGCTGGGGGATGCCCATGGTGTTCCACAGGTGCACTTGGGATTTTCTCTCCTGACCCCACAGGATATTTACCTAAAACAGAAGCAGCACTGAGGCAGGACCGACCCAACTTCACTTCCAGGTATGCTGTCTCCTGGACAGAGGTGGGGACTGGGCTGCCTACGGGAAGTCCCTTAGCGGGAGCAGAGAGAAGCAGGGCTGAGATCACAACCCCAGCTGAAGAACAGTAAAACAGGATGATTAAAACACTTTACAAGAGCCAGGTGACGTGGCTCACACCTCTAGTCCCAGCACTCTGGGAGGCCGAGGTGGGCGGATCACCTGAGGCCACGAGTTCGAGACCAGCTTGTCCAACATGGTGAAACCCTGTCTCTACTAAAAATACAAAAATGAGCCAGGTGTGGTGTCCAGTGCCTATAATCTCAGCTACTCAGGAGGCCGAGACATGAGAATGGCTTGAACGTGGGAGGAGGAGGTTACAGTGAGGACAGATCATGCCACTGCACTGCAGCCTGGGTGACACAGTGAGACTCCGTCTCAACAACAACGACGACAAAACATTTTACAAATGGTGGTCCCTCAAAACACACACAGCATTACCATTTGCTCTAACAAAGCCACTACCATCCGTCCCAAAAGAATAGAAAGCAGGGACTCAGGGAGGTATTTGCACACGTGTGCTCACAGCAGCACGACTCAAAACAGCCGAAAGGCAAAATCAACAGACGGGTCCACCATCAGATGAAAAGATACACAGAGTGTGATCCATCTGCACAGCAGAATATGACTCAGACTTAAGAAGGAAGGGAGGCCGGGCGAGGTGGCTCACGCCTGTAATCCCAGCACTATGGGAGGTCACAGTGGATAGAGACTCTGTCTCAAAAAAATGAATACATACAAATAAAGAGAAATAACAAAGGAAGTGAGAATATATCGTGAGTGACTCTAATAAGTAAAGACTGAAAGCTTTCTCAGCTGCTGATAGCATTACTACCAACCAGTTCGGTTATGTTCCTTTTCCCTGCTGGGAAGACCT
This sequence comes from Sapajus apella, assembly GCF_009761245.1. NCBI lineage: Eukaryota > Metazoa > Chordata > Mammalia > Primates > Cebidae > Sapajus > Sapajus apella. The sequence continues at coordinate 1,266 of NW_022445507.1, read as the reverse complement.
GCACTTGTCCCCCGGGGCTCACCTTTCTGTACACCAGGCCAGTGATGACCGACTGCAGCCTCATCTGCAGCACCTTGAGCCGGTACGTGTTCTGCTGCTTCAACAGCGTTTGCAGGCAGGCCGAGAGAAACATCAGCACCGCGAGGAGGCAGTCCTTCCAGGCCGGAGGCTTGAGATCACCAATAAACTCCAGGAAAAGGCTTGCAGGGGAAGGAGGGAGAAGGTACAGCTGGTGAGAGGAGGTGCCCATGTGTGTTGCCTTTGCCCAAACCAGGCCAGGTGTGGAGGATCGGTCGGCGTGGTTGACTTTTTCACAATCATGATCTCGGTTATTTCCCCCATTCTCCCGCTTTGTTATGGGCTAAATTGTGTCCTCACAAAATTCGTATGTCGAAGCCCCAACCCCCGGTATCTCTGAATGTGACTGTATTTGGAAATAGGGCCCTTAAAGAGGCAATAAAGTTAAAATGAGGTCCTTAGGCTGGGTCCTCATCCAGTCTGACTGGGGTCCTTGTAAGAGGAGAAAATGTAGACACACAGGGAGACACCAGGGCACACACAGAGGAAAGACCATATGAGGACCCAGGGAGGTGACGGCCAACTGAACGCCAAAGGCAGAGGCCTCAGATGGAGTCAACTTGCGGATACATGACCTGGAACTTCCAGCCCCCAGAATCATGAGAAAAATACATTTCTGTTGTTGAAGCTACTCAGTCATCGGTGATGCTCTGTTACGGCCGCTGAGCAGACACCGCTTGAATCCGGGCTGGCCACAAAACCACCTTTGACCAACAGAGTAGAGTGGAGGTAAAGCTGTGCCAGCTGTGAGCCTCAAGAGAAAATGTGGCTTTCGGCCTATTGCTTAGAAGCCTCCCGAGCAGCCACATGAGCAAGTCTGAGCTAGCTTTTTGGAGGATAGGAACCCACATGGAACAGAAAGCCATCCCAGCTTCAGACACACAACTGCAGGCACATGAGAAAACCCAGCCAAGAAAAGAAGAACCACCCATCTGAGCCCAGTCCACGTTACTGACCCACATTACCATGAACTAAATAAATGAATGCTTATAATTTTAAGCCACTCACTTTTGGGGCATTTTACAACAAAAGCTAATTGCTGCAGTCATGTGAGAGCTTGCTTATTTGCCCTTCTGGGGCACAGTCACTTTCTCATTAATCATTTTCCTTTTTCAGTATCCTTCTCACCCACCCTCCAGCGTCCCGAGCACGAGATCTATAGGCAGAGGCATAAAAGCTGAAGCCCTC
>NW_022445506.1:0-2782 GCF_009761245.1 Sapajus apella | reverse complement strand
GGTAGACTGGATTTAAAAACGTGGTACATATACACCATGAAATACCATGCAGCCATACACAAAATGAGATCACGTAATTTGCAGCAACATGGATACAGCTGGAGGCCGTTATCCTAAGCAATCTAATAGAGACCAGAAAATCAAATACTGCATGTTCTCACTTATACGTGACAGCTAAACGTTGAGCACACATGGACAGAAAGAAGTGAGCAACAGACACCAGGGCCTACTTGAGGGTGGAGTGTGGGAGGAGGGTGAGGATAATAGACTACCTGTCAGATACTGTGTTCATTACCTTGGTGATGAAACAATCTGTACAGTAAACCCCTGAAAGACTCAACTGACCTATATAATAATCCTGCACAGGTACCTCTGAAATAAAAGTTTTTAAAAAATTTTTTTAAAATACCAAGAATTTCATAATCAGAAAAATTTTCTCTAAATGTAAAGGTGATGGCTGGGCAAAGTGACTCTTGCCTATAATTGCAGCATTTTGGGAAGCCAAACAGGTTAATCACCTTAGGTTAGGGGTTCAAGACCAGCCTGACAAACATATGAAACCCTGTCTCTACTAAAAATACAAAAATTAGCTAAGCATGGTGGCAGGTATTTGAATGACCAACTGACCCTAACAAGGTCACAGAATACGAGGTCAATGCCAACAATGAACAACTGAAATATAAAATTTTAAAAAGAGTCCCATTCAGGCTGGGTGTGGTGGTTCATGCCTGTGATCTCAGCATTTTGGGAGGCTGAGATGACCAGATCATGAGGTCAGGAGTTCGAGACCAGCCTGGCCAACATGGTGAAACCCCCTCTCTACTAAAAACACAAAAAATATCCAGGTGTGGTAGGGGGGTTTTGTGATACCAGCTACTGGGGAGGCTCAGGCAGGAGAATTGCTTGGCCCAAGTAAACTGAGATCGTGCCACTGCACTTGAACCTGGGCAACAGAGTGAGTCTCTATCTTAAAAATAACAACTCGCATTCACAATAATATCAAAAACATAAAATATTCAGGATAAGTTTAACAAAATAAGTGTAAATTCTTTATGCTAAGAACCTCCAAACACTTATGAGAGAGATTAAAGAAGACCAAAAATAATGGAAATTAATATACCATGGTAATGGTTTAGAGGTTTAAAATTTTTAAGATGTGAATTGTCCCCAAATTGATCTACAGGTTCATCATCCCAAACAATATCCTAACAAGCCTTTTTGCAAAATTTGACAAACTGCTTAAAAAATTTGTATATATCGGCCGGGCGCAGTGGCTCACGCTTGTAATCCCAGCACTTTGGGAAGCCGAGGCGGGTGGATGACGAGGTCAAGAGATCGAGACCATCCTGGTCAACATGGTGAAACCCCGTCTCTACTAAAAATACAAAAATTAGCTGGGCATGGTGGCGCACGCCTGTAGTCCCAGCTACTCGGGAGGCTGAGGCAGGAGAATTGCTTGAACCCAGGAGACGGAGGTTGCGGTGAGCCGAGATTGCTCCATTGCACTCCAGCCTGGGTAACAAGAGCGAAACTCCGTCTCAAAACAAAAAAAATATTCGAATATGTATGTATATATATGTGTGTATGTATATATATATATATATATATATATATATATATATGCAAAGGACACGGAACAGCCAAAACAGTTTTTTTTCACAGGAGAAAGTTGGAAAAACTTTATTTTCAACTGATTTCAACACTTAAGTATAAAGCTAAACAAGAGTGTGGTTTTGGCGCAGGATGGATATATAGAGAAAAAGGAACAGAACTGATTAGGAATAGACCCCATGTGTGTGACCACTCAGTTTATCACAAAGGTGTGAAATTAATTGAAATTAATTAATTCAACAAGTATAATCTTTTCTTCCAATTCTGGTGGAATTACTGGGTATTCATGTGGAAATAAGGGAACTTTGATACTTCCTTTACTCTATACACAAAGATTAACTCACAATGGATGGTAGATGTAAATGTAAAAGCTAAAGACATAAAACTTTTAAAGAAAACCAAGGAGAAAATTTTTGAGGACTTGCGTAAGTAAAAATTTCTTTCTTCCTTCCTTCCTTTCCTTCTTTCTTTCTTCCTTTCTTTTTAATTTCCCTTGAGTCAGGATCTCGCTGTGTCACCAAAGCTGGAGTGCAGTGGAACAGTCACAGTTCACTACATCCTTCAACTCCCGGGATCAAGCCACCCTCCCACCTCAGCCCCTGAAATGGCTGGGACAACAGTCTTGTACCGCCATGCTCAGCTAATTTTTGTGTTTTCTGTTATAGAGACAGAGTCTCATCATTTGCCCATGATGGTCTCAAACTCCTGTGCTCAAGTAGTCGGTCCCCGTTAGCCTTCCGAAGTGCTGGGATTACAGGCATGAGCCACCATGTACAGACAAAAATTGCTTAATGAGGATACAAAAGGCACAAATTGGCCTGGAGGCTGAGGCCCGAGAATCACTTAAACCCAAGAGGCAGAGGTTGCAGTGAGGTGGGACTGTGCCACTGCACTCCAGTCTGGGGAACAGAGTGAGATCTGTCACAAAAACAAAGCAAAAATAACAACAAGAAAGGAAAGCACGAATCACAAAGTAAAAATGGGATTATTTTGATTTCATGCAATTTTAAATCTTCTGCTCCTGAAAAATTCATTTTTGAAAATATAGAGAAGTCATAGGCAGCAGGGAAAAATCAATCAAGGAGGGCTAAGTACATATCAATTATTTCATTCTTATGAAGTTCTAGAACAGAAAAATCAAATCTATATAATGACAGAAAGTAAATCTGTG
>NW_022445505.1:0-2783 GCF_009761245.1 Sapajus apella | reverse complement strand
TGCTACACACGCACATCAGTTTAACTCTGTAAGTTGATGGAAGAGTGCGACAACCATTCTGCTAGATAGCTGCGTTTTTGTTTTAGAGCAAGCTATTTCTCATTACAGCCTATAGCCTCAGTCACTCTGGAATATCCAAACGCAGCTTGTAGAAGAAACGTGTTTCTAATCCCTGAATCTGAAAATAGAGGCAACTTCCTAACGTGAGCGAACACTAAGCAGAAGAGCTTGACCTAGACTTTTCTCCTGTGTTTTAATCGCAGTCGTCCTGCTAGTTCTCATATACCTGTAAATGTCTGGAAATATCTGTTTCCAGATTCTCCAAAGAAAGTATTTCTGAACTGCTGCAACCACACATCAGTTTAACTATGTTAGTTGATTCTACAGCTTAACAACCATTCTACTAGATAGCTTCGTTTTTGTTTTAGATCAAGATATTTCTCATTACAGCCTACAGTCTCATTCACTCTGGAATATCCAAACGCAGCTTTTAAAAGAAACGTGTTTCTAACTCGCTGAATCTAAACATAGATGCAACTTCCTAAGGTGAATGAACACAAAGCAGAGCAGTTTGAAGTACACGTTTCTCCAGTGTTTTAAACGCAGTCTTACTGGTAGTTCTCATATGCTTGTATATGGCTGGAAATACCTGTTTCCAGATTCTCAAAGCAAAGAATTTCTGAACTGCTGCAAACACACATCAGTTTAACTCTTTAAGTTGATTGTACAGGTTGACAACCATTATGCTAGATAGCTGCGTTTTTGTTTTAGAGCAAGATGTTTCTGATTACGGCCTACAGGCTCTTTCACACAGGAATATCCAAACGCTGCTTTTGGAGGAAATGTGTTTCTAACTCGCTGAATCTAAACGTAGATGCAACTTTCTAAGTTGAACAAACACAAAGCAGAGCAGTTTGAACTAGATGTTTCTCCTGTGTTTTAAACGCAGTCTTACTGCTAGTTCTTGTAAGCCTGTATATGGCTGGAAATATCAGTTTCCAGATTCTCCAACGAAAGGATTTCTGAACTACTGCACACAAACGTCAGTTTAGCTCTGTAAGAAGATTGTACAGCGTGACAACCATTCTGCTAGATAGCTGCGTTTTTGTTTTACAGCAAGATATTTCTCATTAAGGCCTTTAGTCTCAGTCATTCTGGAATATCCAAACGCAGCTTTTAGAAGAAACGTGTTTATAACTCGCTGAATCTAAACATAGATGCAACTTCCTAAGGTGAACGAACACAAAGCAGAGCAGTTTGAACTAGTCGTTTCTCCTGTGTTTTAAACGCAGTCTTACTGCTAAGTTTGAAATGCCTTGGTAAGTTTGGAAATATCTGTTTCCAGAGTCCCGAAACAAAAGATTTCAGAACGTCTGCACACTCGCATCAGTTTAACACCGTAAGATGATTTTACAGCTTGACAACCATTCTGCTAGATAGCTGCGTTTTTGTTTCAGAGCAAGATATTTCTCATTACAGCCTTTAGTCTCAGTCACTCTGGAATATCCAAACGCAGATTTTAGAAGAAACATTTTTCTAACTCGCTGAATCTAAACATAGAGGCAACTTAGTAAGATGAACGAACACAAAGCAGAGCAGGTTGAAATAGACGTTTCTCCAGTGTTTTAAACGCAGTCTTACTGGTAGTTCTCATATGCCTGTATATGGCTGGAAATATCTGTTTCCAGATTCTCGAAGCAAAGGATTTCTGAACTGCTGCAAACACACATCAGTTGAACTCTGTAAGAAGATTGTACAGCTTGACAACCATTGTTCTAGACAGTTGCATTTTTGTTTTAGAGCAAGATATTTCTCATTACACCCTATAGTCTCAGTCACTCTGGAATAACCAACCAGAGCTTATAGAAGAAACGTGTTTCCAGCTCGTTGATTCTAAACATAGATGCAACTTCCTAAGGTGAACGAACAAAAGGCAGAGTTGTTTGTACTAGACGTTTCTCCTGTGTTTTAAACGCAGTCTTACTGCTAGGCCTTAAACGCCTTGCTAAGACTGGAAATATCTACTTCCACATTCCCCAAAGAAAAGATTTCAGACCCTCTGCACACACACATCAATTTAACTCCATAAGATGATTTTACAGCTTGACAACCATTCTACTAGGTAGGTGCGTTTTTGTTTTAGAGCAAGATGATTCTGATTATGGCCTGCAGGCTCTTTCACACTGGAATATCCAAATGCTGCTTTTAGAAGAAACGTGTTTCTAACTCGCTGAATATAAACATAGATGCAACTTCCTAAGGTGAACGAACACAAAGCAGAGTATGTTGAAATAGACGTTTATCCAGTGTTTTAAACGCAGTCTTACTGGTAATTCTCATATGCCTGTATATGGCTGGAAATATCTGTTTCCAGATCCTCGAAGCAAAGGATTTCTGAACTGCTGCAAACACACATCAGTTTAACTCTGTAAGTTGACTGTACAGCTTGACAACCATTCTGCTAGATAGCTGCGTTTTTGTTTTAGAGCAACATGTTTCTGATTACGGCCTACAGGTTCTTTCACACTGGAATATCCAAACGCTGCTTTTAGAAGAAACGTGTTTCTAACTCGCTAAATCTAAACATAAATGCAACTTCCTAAGGTGAACGAACACAAAGCAGAGCAGTTTGAACTAGACGTTTCTCCTGTGTTTTAAACGCAGTCTTACTGCTAGGCCTTAAACGCCTTGCTAAGGCTGGAAATATCTACTTCCACATTCCCCAAAGAAAAGATTTCAGACCCTCTGCACACAGACATGAATTTTTCTCCGTAAGATGATTT
>NW_022445504.1:1825-2783 GCF_009761245.1 Sapajus apella | reverse complement strand
GTGTGATCTCGACTCACTGCAACCTCCACCTCCCGGGTTCAAGTGACTCTCCTGCCTCAGCCTCCTGAGTAGCTGAGATTACAAGCATGTGCCATCATGCCCAGCTATTTGTTGTGTTTTTAGTAGAAATGGATGTTTCACCATGTTGGCCAGGGTGGTCTCCAACACCTGACCTCAGGCGATCTGCCCGCTTTGGACTCCCAAAGAGCTAAGATTACAGGCGTGAGCCACTGCGTCCAGCCTAATGCTTAATTACAACTGTGTCTGTCCAGAGTTCTTGTTAACCCTGTGAGGACAGCTTCACCCCACCCTCAGGCTTCATACCAACCCCCAGCGCAGGAAGAGTGCGTTTCTGGAATTGGCTAGGATTGACGAGGTTTGCCTCCTGCCACCTGGTAGAAAGAAGCTGATATTTGTTTTCTGTGGTGCTGTAACGGATGACCACAAACCAGGTGGCTTTAGACGACAGAAATGTATTTTTGCACAGTACTGGAGGCCAGAATCAGGGTGTGGGCAGGGCCACCGCGCTCCCTCTGAAGGGTCCAGGAAGGATCCTGCCTGCCTCCTCCAGCCTCTGGTGGTGGCCGACAGGCTTTGGTGTGGCCTGGCTTCACTCCAATTTCTGCTTCCAACACTGCATGGCTTTCTTCCCTGTCTCTGTATCTGTGTCCAAATTTCCCTCTCCTTATGAGAATGTTCATGATTAGGTTTAGGGGCTGCCTTGAGAATTGCTTGAACCCAGGGAGCAGAGATTGCCATGAGCCAAGATGGTGACACTGCACTCCAGCCTGGGTGAGGGAGCTAGACCGTCTTAAAAAAATAAAAGGCAGGGCACTGTGGCTTCTGCATGTAATCCCAGCACTTTGGGAGGCTGAGGTGGACGGATCACCTGAGGTTGGGAGTTGGAGACCTGACTAACATGGAGAAACACTATCTCTACTAAAAATACAAAAAAAAA
>NW_022445504.1:0-1725 GCF_009761245.1 Sapajus apella | reverse complement strand
TGGCCCTAGAATTACTTGACCCTGGGAGGCAGAGGTTGCAGTGAGCCGAGATTGTGCCATTGCACTCCAGCCTAGACAACAAGAGTGAAACTCCATCTCAAAAAAAAAAAAAAAGATTCATGAGCCGCCTTAATCCAATGTGACTTGCCTTAGTCCAAAGTAACCTTATCTTAGCTAATCTTTTTTTTTTTTGAGACAGGGTCTAGCTGTCACTCAGGCTGTAGTACAGTGGCACCATCTTGGCTCACTGCCTCCTCTGCCTCCCAGCTCAAGTGATCCTTTTACCTCAGCCTCTCAAGCAGCTGGGACTACAGGTGTGAACCACCACAGCTGGCTAATTTTTTTTTTTTTTTGTAGAGAGGAGTTTCTCTATGTTGCCCAGACTAGTCTCAAACTCCTGGCCTCAAGTGATCCACCTACCTTGGCCTCCCAAAGTGCTGGGATTACAGGTGTAAGCCACTGTACTCAGCCCTAACTCGTTATATCTGCAGTGACCCTATTTCCAAATCACATCACATACCCAGGTACAGTGGATGGAGGAGGCTCTTGGACTTCAACAAATACTTTTGGGGGAGGAAGTTCTACCCCATACAAGGCTCAAAGAAGGAATTGTCAACCAAATAACAAACAAGGAGAAGCTCTCTAAAACAGAAGAATATTTATTTGGAAATAGGCTTAGCAGTGGAAAAGGAGTGCTATAGTAAATAAACTATGTGCATGTTGAGGGAGCGAATGAAAGACAGAGATTTTGAAGAATTGAGAGGAATTGAAGAATTGAGGAGGATGACATAATTGTTTTGAGATAATTATCCTTGGCTACAAAAATCAATAGCAATGGTAGGCTTGGCATGGTGGCTCACTCCTGTAATCCCAGCACTTTGGGAGGCTGACGTGGGTGGATCACCTGAGCCCAGGAGTTCAAGACCAGCCTGGCCAACATAGTGAAACCCTGTGTCTACTAACAATACAAAAATTAGCTGGAGCAGGAGAATCACTTAATCAGGGGGTGGAGGTTGCAGTGAGCCTAGATCATGCCACTGCACTCCAGCCTGGCCACAGAGCAAGAATCCATCTCAAAGAAAAAAAAAAAAGAAATCTAGAGATACTAGTTAGCTATTGCTGTGTCCCAAATTGCCCCTAAACTTGGTGGGCCATTTACATGAGTTGTTGAAACAATCAACATTTATTATCTTACAGTTTCTGATGGTTCAGGATCTGCGGGCAACTTTGTTTGTTCAACATAGGGTCACTCATGAATAATTATTCATGTTGAGGCCTCTATTTTTTTGTGTGTGTTTTTTTAAACAGGGTCTCAGACTCACAGGCTGAATACAGTAGGGTGATCACAACTCATGGCAGCCTCAACCTCTCGAGCCCTAGTGATTCTCTGGCCTCAGCCTCCTGAGTAACTGGCACCAGAGTCCTCTGCCACCACGCCCAGCTAATTTTTGGTTGGTTGGTTGTTTCTGTAGAGACAAGGTCTCCCTATATTGCACAAGCTGATCTCAAACTCCTAGGCATTTGAGTCTTTCTTTAGCCCCCCTTCAATCAAACACCTTCTGTCATTCAGAACTCAATTGACAAATGTCTTCTTGGCTGGGTGCAGTGGCTCGTGTCTGTAACTCCAGCACTTTGGGAGGCAGAGGTGAGCGGATCAGGAGGTCAGGTGTTCAAGACCAGCCTGGCCAAAATGGTGAAATCCCATCTCTACTAAAAATACAAAAA
>NW_022445503.1:0-2785 GCF_009761245.1 Sapajus apella | reverse complement strand
AAAAAGCAGCCCAAGTGCAGGGCCTGTAATCCCAGCGCTTTCAGAGGCCAAGGTTGAAGGATCCTTTGAGCCCAGGAGTTGGAAAGCAGCCTGGGCAATGTAGTGGAACCCTGTCTCTACAAAAAAAAAAAAAAAAAATTTTTTTCCTGAGACAGAGTCTCACTCTGTCACCCAGGCTAGAGTGCAGTGGCATGATCTCAGCTCACTGCAACCTCTGCCTCCCAGTTTCAAACGATCCTCCCACTTCAGCCTCCCAAGTACCTGAGATTATGAGCATGAGCCACCATACCTAGCTAATTTTTGTAGTTTTAGGAGAGATGGGGGCTTTACCATGTTGGCCAGGCTGGTCTCAAACTCCTGACCCCAACCAACTGCCTAAGCTTCCCAAAGTGCTAGGATTACAGGTGTGAGCCACCGCACCCAGCCTAATTCACATTCTTAAAGTGTACAGACAACATCTAGCGTAGAATTGTTCAACGGACACCAGAATTAATTTTATTGTTATTATTATTATTATTATTTGAGATGGAGTCTTGCTCTGTTGCCCAGGCTGGAGTGCAGTACCATCATTTCAGCTCACTGCAACCTCTGCCTTCTGGGTCAAGTGATTCTCCTGCCTCAGCCTCCCAAGTAACTGGGACTACAGGCATGCACCATGCCTGGCTAATTTTTGTATTTTTAATAGAGATGGGGTTTTACGATGTTGGCCAGGATGGCCTCGATCTCTTGACCTCAGGATCCGCCTGCCTTGGCCTCTCAAAGTGCGGGGATTACAGGTGTGAACCACCGTCCCCGGCCCACAATTAATTTTAAAACATTTTCATCACCCCTAAAAGAAACCCTTAACCCATTAGCAGCTCCTTCACATTTCCCCCTAGCCTTCCTCCCCTGCCTCACCAGCCCTGGCAACTACTAATCCACTTTCTGTGTCTATGCATTTGCCTTCTCTGAACATTTCAAATAAACAGCATTACACAATGAGCTGTCTTTTGTGACTGGCCTCTTTCGCTTAGCACAATGTTTTCAAGCCTCACCTGTATTGTGGCTTGTGTCAGGAAGCCCTTGGTGCTTGAATCCTGAGACCAGGTCCAGGTCTGTGCTCTCTGAAGTCATTGATAGGCGCCTCCTTCACTCTTCTGTCTTCTCTCCTTTCATGTTGTTTGACCTGAGTTTTTGAACAATCGAAGGGAACAAAGAGGAAGGGACCCAGTCTCAGGGGCCAAGCCCAGTTGGTTGGAGAACACATGACTTGTCACAAGGCCTTGATTTCTTTGTTCATGGCCTGGGACGGGTAAGCTTCCCAGAAGTGCTCAGGTTATTTGAAAAAGGCCCACGTCTCATCAAAGGACACTATCAAGAAATTGAAAGGAGCCCGGGCACAGTGGCTCATGTCTGAAATCCCAGCACTTTGCGGGGCCAAGGTGGGTGGATCACTTCAGGTCAGGAGTTTGAGACCTACCTGGCAACATGGTGAAACCTCATCTCTACTAAAAATACACAAACTAGCTGCGTGGAGTGGCTAGCCTCAGCTGCTCAGGAGGCTGTAATCCCAGCTGCTCAGGAGGCTAAGCCATGAGAATCACTTGAACCCAGGAGGTGGTGGCAGTGAGCCGAGATCCCTGCAAAAAAACAAAAAAAAACAAAAAACAAAAATTGAAAAGACAACTCACAGAATGAAAGAAAATATTTGCAAAACATAGAGCTGTTAGAGAATTTGTATCTGGAATATATAAATAACTCCTGGCCTGGCACGGTGGCTCACACCTGTAATCCCAACACTTTGGGTGGCAGAGGGAGGCGGATCGCCTGAGATCAGGAGTTTGAGACCAACCTGGCCAACATGGTGAAACCCCGTCTCTACTAAAAACACAAAAATTAGCCAGGTGTGGTGGTGGGTGCCTGTAATCCCAGCTACTCAAGAGGCTGAGGCAGGAGAATGGCTTGAACCGGGAGGCAGAGGTTGCAGTGAGCTGAGATCACGCCAATGCACACCAGCCTGGGCAATGAATGAAACTCCGTCTCAAAAAAATAAATAAAAAAAAATAAAAATAAAAATGAGAACTTCTACAACTCAACCACAGAAAAGCAACTCAATTAAAAAATGGTCATAGGATTTGAATAAACTTTTCCCTAAAGGATATATATCCATTGTATTCCTGTATCAAAATATCCTATGTACCCCATAAATATATATACTTACTGTGTACCCACACACATTTAATTTAAAATTTGTACAAAAGAAAATACACAGGCCAGGCATGGCAGTGCTTGTCTGTAGTCCCAGCTACAAGGGAAGCTGAGGTGGGAGGGTGGCTTGGGCCCAGGAGCTGGAGGCTGCAGTGAGCTATGATCAGACCACAGTACTCCAGCCTGGGCAAGAGTGAGACTATGTTTCCGGAAAAAAACACAACTACATATATATATACAATCTCAAACTCCTGATCTTGTGATCTGCCTGCCTTGGCCTCCCAAAGTGCTGGGATTACAGGCATGAGCCACCAGGCCTAGCCCAACAATATTTTTTTAAAAGGCCACCATGCCCAGCCACAGAAAACACAATAAATTGTGTGTGTTAAAAAGAGATGAGCTGGCCAGGCACAGTGGCTCACGCCTGTAATCCCAGTACTTTGGGAGACCAAGGCGGGTGGATCACCTGGGGTCAGGAGGTCAAGACCAGTCTGGCCAACGTAGTGAAACACTGTCTCTACTAAAAATATAAAAATTAGCTGAGTGTGGTGGCACATGCCTGTAGTCTCAGCTACTTGGGAGGCTCAGGCAGGAGAAT
>NW_022445502.1:0-2786 GCF_009761245.1 Sapajus apella | reverse complement strand
AGGAATATCGAAACGCAGCTTTTAGAAGAAACGTGTTTCTAACTCGCAGAATCAAAACATAGATGCAACTTCCGAAGGGGAACGAACACACAGTGGAGCAGTTTGAAGGAGACGTTTCTCGTGTGATTTAGATGCGATCGTAAAGCTAATTCTTAACAGTGTATATACGGCTGGAAATATCCCTTTCCAGATTCGCCAAAGAAAGTGTTAGTGTACTGCTACATTCGCACAATTATTTAACTCTGTCAGTTTAATATACACCTTGAGAATCATTCTGCTACATAGCTCCGTTTTTGTTTTAGAGCCAGATATTTCTCATTAAACCCTATACTCCCATTCACTCAGGAATATACAAACGCAGCTTTTTGGAGAAACGTGTTTCTAACTCGCAGAATCTAAACATAGATGCAACTTCCGAAGGTGAACGAACACACAGTGTAGCAGTTTGAAAGAGACGTTTCTCGTATGATTAGATGCGATCTTAAAGCTAATTCTTAAAAGTCTGTATATGGCTGTAAATATCTCTTTCCAGATTCTCCAAAGAAAGGGTTAGTGAACTGCTACATTCACACAATTGTTTAACTCTGTAAGTTTAATATAGGCCTTGATAATCATTCTGCTACATAGCTCCCTTTTTGTTTTAGAGCCAGATATTTCTCATTAAATCCTATACTCCCATTCACTGAGAAATATACAAACGCAGCTTTTTGGAGAAACGTGTTTCTAACTCGCAGAATCTAAACATAGATGCAACTTCCGAAGGTGAACGAACACACAGTGGAGTAGTTTGAAAGAGACGTTTCTCGTGTGATTTAGATGCGATCTAAAAGCTAATTCTTAAGAATGTATACACGGCTGGAAATATCTCTTTCCAGATTCTCCAAAGAAAGGGTTAGTGTACTGCTACATTCGCACAATTGTTTTACTCTGTAAGTTTAATATACACCTTGACAATCATTCTGCTACATAGCTCCGTTTTTCTTTTAGAGCCAGATATTTCTCATTTAACCCTATACTCCCATTCACTCAGGAATAACCAAACGACGCTTTTTGGTGAAAAGTCTTTCTAACTCGCAGAATCTAAACATAGATGCAACTTCCGAAGGTGAACCAACACACAGTGAAGCAGTTTAAAAGAGACGTTTCTCGTATGATTAAATGCGATCTTAAAGCTAATTTTTAAGAGTCTGCATACGGCTGGAAATATCTCTTTCCAGATTCTCCAAAGAAAGGGTTATTCACCTGCTACATTCACACAATTGTTTAACTGTGTAAGTTTAATATACACCTTGACAATCATTCTGCTACATAGCTCCGTTTTTGTTTTAGAGCCAGATATTTCTCAATAAACCCTATACTCCCATTCACTCAGGAATATCGAAACGCAGCTTTCAGAAGAAACGTGTTTCTAACTCGCTGAATCTAAACATAAATGCAACTTCCGAAGGTGAACGAACACTCAGTGGAGCAGTTTGAAAGAGACGTTCCTCATATAATTTAGATGCGTTGTTAAAGCTAATTCTTAAGAGTCTGTATATGGCTGGAAATATCTCTTTTCAGATTCTCCAAAGAAAGGGTTTCTGAACTGCTACATTCACACATCTGTTTAGCTCTGTAAGTTGAATTTACACCTTGACAATCATTCTGCTACAAAGCTTCGTTTTTGTTTTACTGCCGTATATTTCTCATTACACACTATCTCCCATTCACTCAGGAATATCCAATCGCAGCTTATAGAAGAAACGTGCTTCTAACTCGCTTTATCTAAACATAGTTGCAAATTCCTACGGTGAACGAACAAATAGCAGATCAGTTTGAAAGAGCCGTTTCTCCCGTCGTTTAGACGCGATCTTATTGCTAATTCTTAAGAGCCTGTATATGGCAGGAATTATCTCTTTCCAGATTCTTCAAAGAAAGTGTTTCTGAACTGCTACGTTCACACATCTGTTTACCTCTGTAAGTTAAACATACACCTTGACAATCATTCTGCTAGATAGCTCCGTTTTTGTTTTAGAGCCACATATTTCTCATTACACCCATTATTCCCATTCACTCAGGAATATCCAAACGCAGCTTTCAGAAGAAACGTGTTTCTAACTCGCTGAATCTAAACATAGATGCAGCTTCCTAAGGTGAACGAACACATAAGATAGCAGTTTGAAAGAGACGATTCTCCTGTGCTTTAGACGCGATCTTACCGCTAATTCTTAGGAGCCTGTTTATGGTTGGAAATATCTCTTTCCAGATTCTCCAAAGAAACGTTTTCTGAACTGCTACATTCACATATCTCTTTAACTCTCTAAGGTGAATATACACCTTGACAATCATTCTGCTAGATAGATCCGTTTTTGTTTTAGAGACAGATATTTCTCATTACACGCTATACTACCATTCACTCAGTAATATCCTAAGACAGCTTTTAGAACAAACGTGTTTCTAACTCGCTGAAACGAAACATAGATGCAACTTCCTAAAGTAAACGAACTCACTGCAGAGCAGTTTGAAATCGACGTTTCTCCTGTGGTTTAGGCGCGATTTTAAGCTAATTCGTATGAGCCCGTATATAGCTGGAAATATCTCTTTCCAGATTCTCCAAAGAAAGGGTTTCTGAACTGCAACATTCACACATCGGTTTAACTTTGTAAGTTGAATATACACCTTGACAATCATTCTGCAACATAGCTCCGTTTTTGTTTTACAGGCAGATATTTCTCATTACACCCTATACTCCATTCACTAAGGAATATCGAAACGCAGCTTTTAGAAGAAACGTGTTTCTAACTCGC
>NW_022445501.1:0-2786 GCF_009761245.1 Sapajus apella | reverse complement strand
AACACGTTTCTTCCAAATGGTGCGTTTGGATATTCCAGAGTGAAAGATACTATAGTCTGTAATGAGAAATATCTTGCTCTGAAACAAAAACGCAGTTACCTAGCGGAATGTTTATTTATCTGCAGAATCAACTTACAGAGTTAAACTGACGTGTGTGTGCAACAGTTCCGAAATCTTTTCTTTGGACAATCTGGAAACAGATATTTCCAGCCGTATACATGCATATAGAACTAGCAGTAAGACTCCATTTAAAACACAGGAGAAACGTCTAGTACAAACTGCTCTGCTTTGTGTTCGTCCACCTTAGGAAGTTGCATCTATGTTTAGATTCAGCGAGTTAGAAACACGTTTCTTTTAAAAGCTGCGTTTGGATATTCCAGAGTGAATGAGACTGTAGGCTGTAATGAGAAATATCTTGATCTAAAACAAAAACGCAGCTATCTAGTAGAATGGTTGTGAAGCTATAGAATCAACTTAAAGAGTTAAACTGATGTGTGTGTGCAGCAGTTCAGAAACCCTTTCTTTGGAGAATCTGGAAACAGATATTTCCAGACATATACAGGCATATGAGAACTAGCAGGAAGACTGCGTTTAAAACACAGGAGAAACGTCTAGTTCAAGCTGTTCTGCTTTGTGTTCGCTCACGTTAGGAAGTTGCCTCTATGTTCAGATTCAGGGTTTAGAAACACGATTCTTCTAAAAGCTGCGTTTGGATATTCCAGAGTGACTGAGACTATAGGCTGTAATGAGAAATATCTTGCTCTAAAGCAAAAACGCAGCTATCTAGCAGATTGATTGTCAAGCTCTACTATGAACTTACAGAGTTAAACTGACGTGTGTGTGCAACAGTTCCGAAATCTTTTCTTTGGACAATCTGGAAACAGATATTCCCAGCCATATATATGCATATAAGAACTAGCAGTAAGACTCCATTTAAAACACAGGAGAAACGTCTAGTACAAACTACTCTACTTTGTGTTCGTTCACCTTAGGAAGTTGCATCTATGTTTAGATTCAGCGAGTTAGAAACACGTTTCTTCTAAATGCTGCGTTAGGATACTATAGAATGACTTAGACTATTGGCTCTAATGAGAAATAGTTTGGTCTAATACAAAAGCGCAGCTATGTAACAGAATGGTTGTCAAGCTGTAAAATCAACTTACAGAGTTAAACTTTTGTGTGCGGGCAGCAGTTCAGAAACCCTTTCTTTGGAGAATCTGGAAACAGATATTTCCAGACATAAACAGACATATGAGAACTAGCAGGAAAACTGCGTTTAAAACACAGGAGAAACGTCTAGTTCAAGCTGTTCTGCTCTGTGTTCGCTGACTTTAGGAAGTTGCCTCTGTGATCAGATTCAGGGATTAGAAACTCGTTTCTTCTAAAAGCTGCCTTTGGATATTCCAGAGTGACAGAGACTGTGGGCTGTAATGAGAAATATCTTGCTCTAAAACAAAACCCAGCTATCTAGCTGAATGGTTGTCAAACTCTACTATCAACTTACAGAGTTAAACTGATGTGTGTGTGTAGCAGTTCAGAAAACCTTTCTTTTGAGAATTTGGAAACAGATATTTCCAGACATATACACTCATATGAGAACTAGCAGGAAGACTGCGTTTAAAACACAGGAGAAACGTGTAGTACAAGTTGTTCTGCTTCGTGTTCGCTCATGTTAGGAAGCTGCCTCTATGTTCAGATTCAGGGATTAGAAACACATTTCTTCTAAAAGCTGCCTTTGTATATTGCAGAGTGACTGAGACTATAGGCTGTAATGAGAAATATCTGGCTCTAAAACAACAACGCAACTATGTAGCAGAATGGTTGTCAAGCTCTACTATCAACTTACAGAGTTAAACTGATGTGTGTGTGAAGCAGTTCAGAAATGCTTTCTTTGGAGAATTTGGAAACAGATATTTCCAGACATATACACTCATATGAGAACTAGCAGGAAGACTGCGTTTAAAACACATGAGAAACGTCTATTTCAAACTTCTCTGCTTTGTGTTCTTTCAACTTACAATGCTGCATCTATGTTTAGATTCAGCGAGTTAGAAACACGTTTCTTCTAAAAGCTGCCTTTGGATATTCCAGAGTGACTGAGACTATAGGCTGTAATGAGAAATATCTTGCTCTAAAACAAAAACGCAGCTATCTAGCAGATTGGTTGTCAAGCTCTACTATCAACTTACAGAGTTAAACTGATGTGTGTGTGTAGCAGTTCAGAAATCCTTTCTTTGGAGAATTTGGAAACAGATATTTCGAGACATATACACCCATAGGAGACCTAGCAGGAAGACTGCGTTTAAAACACATGAGAAACGTCTATTTCAAACTTCTCTGCTTTGTGTTCTTTCAACTTAGGATGCTGCATCTATGTTTATATTCAGCGATTTAGAAACACGTTTCTTCTAAATTCTGCGTTTGGATATTCCAGAGTGAATGAGACTATAGGCTGTAATGAGAAATATCTTGACCTCAAACAAAAGCGCAGCTATCTAACAGAATGGTCGTCAAGCTGTACAATCAACTTACAGAGTTAAACTGATGTGTGTGTGCAGCGGTTCAGAAATCCTTTCTTTGGAGAATTTGGAAACAGATATTTCCGGACATATACACCCATATGAGAACTAGCAGGAAGAGTGCGTTTAAAACACATGAGAAACGTCTATTTCAAACTTCTCTGCTTTATGTTCTTTCAACTTAGGATGCTGCATCTATGTTTAGATTCAGCGAGTTAGAAACACGTTTCTTCCAAATGGTGCGTTTGGATATTCCAGAGTGAAAGA
>NW_022445500.1:0-2787 GCF_009761245.1 Sapajus apella | reverse complement strand
TTCTGCTCTGGTTTACATGTGATCTTACCGCTAATTCTCATCAGCCTGTGTATGGCCTGAAGTATCTTTTGCCAGATTTTCCAAAGAAAGGGCTTCTCATCTGCTACATTCACACTTCTGTTTAACTCTGTAAGTTGAATATACACCTTGACTATCATTCTGCTACATAGCTACGTTTTTGTTTTAGAACCAGATATTTCTCCCTATGCCCTATACTCCCATTCACTCAGGAATGTCCAAACGCAGCTTTTAGAAGAAACTTGTTTCCAACTCGCTTAGTATAAACATAGATGCAACTTCCCAAGTTGAACGAACACAAAGCATAGCAGTTTGAAAGAGACGTTTCTCTTGTGGTTTAGACGCGATCTTACCGCTGAACTTTTGAGCCTGTATATGGCTGGAAATATCTCTTTCCAGATTCTCCAAAGAAAGGGTTCCTAAACTGCTACATTCACACAATTGTTTATCTCTGTAAGTTGAATATACACCTTGACAATCATTCTGCTACATAGCTCCGTTTTTGTTTTAGAGCCAGATATTTCTCATTACACCCTATACTCCCATTCACTCAGGAATATCGAAACGCAGCTTTTAGAAGAAAGGTGTTTCTAACTCGCTGACTCGAAACATAGATGCAACTTCCTAAGCTGAACGAACACATAGCAGAGCAGTTTGAAAGAGAAGTTTCTCATGTGGTTTAGACGCGATCTTAAGCTAATTCGTATGAGTTATGGCTGGAAATATCTCTTTCCAGATTCTTCCAAGAAAGGTTTTCTGAACTGCTACAATCACAAGTCTGTTTAACTCCCTAAGTCGAACATATACATTGACAATCATTCTGCTACAAAGCTCCGTTTTTGTTTTAGAGCCAGATATTTCTCATTACACCCTATACTCCCATTCACTCAGGAATATCCAAACGCAGCTTTCAGAAGAAACGTGTTTCTAACTCGCTGAATCTAAAAATAGATGCAACTTCCTACGGTGAACGAACACATAGCAAAAAAGTTTGAAAGAGACTTTTCTCCTGTGATTAAACGCGATCTTAAAGCTAATTCTTTATGAGGCTGTATATGGCTAGAAATATCTCTTTCCAGATTCTCCAAAGAAAGGGTTTCTGAACAGCTACATTAACACATCTGTTTAACTCTGTAAGTTGAATATACACCTTGACAATCATTCTACTACCTAGCTCCGTTTTTGTATTAGAGCCAGATATTTCTCATTACACCCTATACTCCAACTCACTCAGGAATATCCAAAAGCAGCTTTTAGAAGAAACGTGTTTCTTACTCGCTGAATCTAAACATAGATGCAAGTTCCTAAGGCGAACGAACACATACCAGAGCAGTCTGAAAGAGACGTTTCTCCCGATGTTTAGATGCGATCTTACCGCTAATTCTTATGAGACTGTATATGGCTGGAAATATCTCTTTCCAGATTCTCCAAAGAAAGTGTTTCTGAACTGCTATATGCACACATCTGTTTATCTCCGTAAGTTGAATATACACCTCGACAATCATTCTGATACATAGCTACGTTTTTTTTTAGAGCCAGATGTTTGTTTTTACACCCTATACTCCCATTCCCTCAGGAATATCCAAACGCAGCGTTTAGAACAAACGTGTTTCTCACTCACTGAATACAAACATAGATGCAACTTCCTAAGGTCAACGAGCATATACCAGAGTAGTTTGAAAGAGACGTTTCTCCCGTGGTTTAGACGCCATCTTAAAGCTAATTCTTGAGAGTCTGTATGTGGCTGGAAATATCACTTTCCAGATTCTCCAAAGAAAGGGTTAGTGAACTGCTACACTCACACAATTGTTTAACTCTGTAAGTTTAATATACACCTTGACAATCATTCTTCTACATAGCTCCGTTGTTGTTTTAGAGCCCGATATTTCTCATTACACCCTATACTCCCAATAACCCAGGAATATCCAAACGCAGCTTTTGGAAGAAACCTGATTCTAAGTCTTGGAGTCTAAGCGTAGATGCAACTTCCTAAGGTGAAAGAACACCCAGCAGAGAAGTTTGAAAGAGCCGTTTCTCCTGTGGTTTTGACGCTATCTTACCGCTAATTCTAATGTTCCTCTATATGGCTCGAAATATCTCTTTCTAGATTCTGCAAAGAAAGGGTTTGTGAACTGCTACATTCACACATCTCTTGAAGTCTGTAAGTTGAATATACGCCTTGACAATCATTCTGTTAGATAGCTCCGTTTTTGTTTTAGAGACACATATTTCTCATTACACCCTGTATTTCCATTCACTGAGGAATATCCAATCGCAGCTTTTAGAAAAAACGTGTTTCTAAATCACTGAATCTAAACATAGATGCCACTTTCTAAGGTGAACGAACGCACTTCAGAGCTGTTTGGTATAGACGTTTCTGCTGTGGTTTAGACGCGATCTTACTGCTAATTCTTTTATGTCCGTATATGGCTGGAAATATCTCGTTAAAGATCATCCAAAGAAAGGGTTTCTCAACTGCTACATTCACACGTCTGTTTAACTCTGTCAGTTGAATATACACCTTGACAATCATTCTGCTAGATAGCTCCGTGTTTGTTTTAGAGCCAGATATTTCTAAATACACCCCATCCTCCCATTCACTCAGGAATAACCAACCGTAGCTTTTAGAATAAACGTTTTTCTAACTTGCTGAATCTAAACATACTTGCAACTTCCTAAGGTGAACGAAAACACAGCAGAGCAGTTTGAAAGAGACGTTTCTCGTGTGGATTAGACGCGATCTTACCACTAATTCTTATGTGCCTCTAT
>NW_022445499.1:0-2787 GCF_009761245.1 Sapajus apella | reverse complement strand
AGATATTTCCACCCATATTCAGACTCTTAAGAATTAGCTTTAAGATCCCATCTAAATCATACGAGAAACGTCTCTTTCAAACTGCTCCACTGTGTGTTCGTTCACCTTCGGAAGCTGCATCTATGTTTAGATTCTGCCAGTTAGAAACACGTTTCTCCAAAAAGTTGCGTTTGGATATTCCTGAATGAATGGGCGTATAGGGTTTAATGAGAAATATCTGGCTGTAAAACAAAAACGGAGCTATGTAGCAGAACGATTGTCAAGGTGTATATTAAACTTACAGAGTTAAACAATTGTGAGAATGTTGCAGTTCACTAACCGTTTCTTTGGAGAATCTGGAAAGAGATATTTCCAACCATATACATTCTCTTAAGAATTCCTTTAAGATCGCATCTAAATCATACGAGAAACGTCTCTTTCAAACTGCTCCACTGTGTGTTCTTTCAGTTTTAGAAGTTGCATCTATGTTTAGATTCTGCGAGTTAGAAACACCTTTCACCAAAAAGTTGCGTTTGGATATTGCTGAGTGAATGGGAGTATAGGGTTTAATGAGAAATATCTGGCTCTAAAACAAAAACGGAACTATGTAGTAGAATGATTGTCAGGTTTATATTAAACTTACAGAGTTTAACAATTGCGGGAATGTAGCAGTTCACTAACCGTTTCTTTAGAGAATCTGGAAAGAGATATTAAAAACCATACTCAGTCTGTTAAGAATTAGCTTTAAGATCTCATCTAGATCATACGAGAAACATCTCTTTCAAACTGCTCCACTGTGTGTTCGTTCAACTTCGTAAGTTACATCTATGTTTAGATTCTGCCAGTTAGAAACACGATTCTCCAAAAAGCTGCGTTTGGATATTCCTGAGTGAATGGGAGTATAAAGTTTAATGAGAAATATCTGGCTCTAAAACAATAACGGAACTATGTAGCAGAATGATTGTCAAGGTGTATATTAAACATACAGAGTTAAACAATTGCGTGAATGTAGCAGTTCACTAAACGTTTCTTTAGAGAATCTGAAAAGAGGTATTTCCACCCATACTCAGACTCTTAAGAATTAGCTTTAAGATCGCATCTAAATCATGCGAGAAACGTCTCTTTCAAACTGCTCCACTGTGTGTTCGTTCACCTTCGGATGTTGCAACTATGTTTAGATTCTGCCAGTTAG
Source organism: Sapajus apella (assembly GCF_009761245.1). NCBI lineage: Eukaryota > Metazoa > Chordata > Mammalia > Primates > Cebidae > Sapajus > Sapajus apella. Next base: position 1,616 of record NW_022445499.1, on the reverse strand, counting down.
AAAAACGTTTCTCCAAAAAGCTGCGTTTGGATATTCCTGAGTGAATGGGAATATAGGGTTTAATGAGAAATATCTGGCTCTGAAACAAAAACGGAGCTATGTAGCAGAATGATTGTCAAGGTGTATATTAAACTTACAACGTTAAACAATTGTGTGAATGTAGAAGTTCACTAACCCTATCTTTGGAGAATCTGGAAAGAGATATTTCCACCCATATTCAGACTCTTAAGAATTAGCTTTAAGATCGCATCTGAATCATACGAGAAACGTCTCTTTCAAACTGCTCCACTCTGTGTTCGTTGACCTTCAGAAGACGCATCTATGTTTAGATTCTGCGAGGTAGAATCACGTTTCTCCAAAAAGCTGCGTTTGGATATTCCTGAGTGAATGGGTGTATAAGGTTTAATGAGAAATATCTGGCTCTAAAACAGTAATGGAACTATGTAGCAGAATGATTGTCAAGGTGTATTTTAAACTTACAGAGTTAAACAATTGCGTGAATGTAGCAGTTCACTAACCGTTTCTTTAGAGAATCTGTAAAGAGATATTTCCACCCATACTCAGACTCTTAAGAATTAGCTTTAAGATCGCATCTAAATCATACGAGAAACGACTCTTTCAAACTGCTCCACTGTGTGATCGTTCACCTTCGGAAGTTGCATCTATGTTTAGATTCTGCCAGTTAGAAACACGTTTCTCCAAAAAGCTGCGTTTGGATATTCCTGAGTGAATGGGAGTATAGGGTTTAATTAGAAATATCTGGCTCTAAAACAAAAACGGAGCTATGTAGCAGAATGACTGTCAAGCTGTATATTAAACTTACAGAGATAAACAATTGTGTGAATGTACCAGTTCATTAACCCTTTCTTTGGAGAATCAGGAAAGAGAGATTTCCACACATATTCAGACTGTTAAGAATTAGCTTTAAGTTCGCATCTAAATCAAACGACAAAAGTCTCTTTCAAACTGCTACACTGTGTGTTCGTTCACCATCGGAAGTTGCATCTATGTTTAGATTCTGTCAGTAAGAAAAACGCTTCTCCAAAAAGCTGCGTTTGGATACTGCTGAGTAAATGGGAGTATAGGGTTAGATGAGAAATATCTGGCTCTAAAACAAACGGAGCTATGTAGAAGAATGATTGTCAAGGTGTATATTAAACGTACAGAGTTAAACAATTCTTTGAATGTAGCAGTTGACTAACCATTTCTTTGCAAAATCTGGAAAGAGATATTTCCAGCCATATACAGACTCTTAAGAATTAGCTTTAAGATCGCATCTGAAGCATACGAGAAACGACTCTTTCAAACTGCTCCACTCTGTGTTCGTTCACCTTCAGAAGACGCATCTATGTTTAGATTCTGCGAGTTAGAAACACGTTTCTCCAAAAAGCTGCGTTTGGATATTCCTGAGTGAATGGGAGTATAAGGTGTAATGAGAAATATGTGGCTCTAAAACAATAACGGAACTATGTAGCAGAATGATTGTCAAGGTGTATATTAAACTTACAGAGTTAAACAATTGCGTGAATGTAGCAGTTTACTAAGCGTTTCTTTACAGAATGTGTAAAGAGGTATTTCCACCCATACTCAGACTATTAAGAAATAGCTTTAAGATC
>NW_022445498.1:0-2787 GCF_009761245.1 Sapajus apella | reverse complement strand
GCCCAGAGACCACACGTGGTGGCTCATGTCCCTAATCTCAGCACTTTGAAAGGTCCGAGGCGGCCCAGTCACCTGAGGTTGTGAGTTTGAGAACAGTCTGACCAAGAAGGTGAAACCCCATCTCTACTAAAAAACAAAAATTAGCCAGGCATGGTGGTGCGTGACTGTAGTCCCAGCTACTCCAGAGGCCGAGGCAGGAGAACTGCTTGAACCCGGGAAGTGGAGGTTGCGGTGAGCCGAGATCATGCCACTGCACTCCAGCCTGTACAGCAGAGCAAGACGTGGTTTCGAATTTTAACAAGAGGTGCCCAGAACCATCCAGTTCTCCCACCACGCCTGGCTCCACCTGACCCCACAGCCAAGCATGGCAGACGGGGGCTCTCAGGAATTGCACGTCGGAGCTGCTCACAGCTGTGTCAGCCTCTATGGCTCTCACCAGACACAAAGTTCTGTGAACCCCGCCCTGGCCAGCCACCTTGGCCTGTCCCTGAGGCACGGCACACACCTCCAGAGAGGCCCTCCCGGGCTGGCACTGACCCGTCCCTGTCCCTGCCTCTGTGTACGGTGCCGATAACAGCAGGCAGCACCCCCATGTCTGTGTTCACTGGTCTCCCTGTGTCTTCGTCTGTAGAGGAGGGCCCAGGGGCGTTGGCCCCGGCCTCAGTGGCACCCCAGGGCCTGCACACTGGTTCAGGGAGGCCCAGGCACTCAGAGGATCTGTGCAGGGCCCCTAGCAGTGAGCAGACCCCTGTCCACACCTGACCTGTGGGGAAAGGGGCATAGCCAGCCAGGCACGTCCTTGGCACTTGCTGGGCTTGCTGCCTAAGCGCCTTCCCACGAAACTGGCTTGGTGGGGGAGCCAGACCTGGGGCAGTTCCCTCTGGGTGGTACTCAGGGAGGCTACCAGGAAAGGCTTCCTGGAGGAGGAGTGCCACATGGTGACCTCCAGAGCCAGTCACAGGAGAGCAGGGGAGGCCACCGGGAAAGGGTAAGCACAGCCCTGGACCCAAACTGAGATGTCGCAGGTGGTGGAGGGGACTAGAACCCAGGAGGGAGCTTCCACCCATGGCCTCAGCCTCCACCCACCCCCCCAGAGGGGCAATACCCAGGTGTGGGGGTGGGGACGCAGAATGGGTGAGGGACCTTACCTGTCCCTGTGGGGACTTTCAACCACACTTCCCTCCTCCCCTCCTGCCCAAAAGCTGCCACCGAGTCTGTGGCGTGGAAATCTCCAGGGGTGGGCCCCCAGCACCACCGCCATCCCCATCCCCCTCCCAGCCAGCCCACCTGCAGGGTCCAGCCCCACAGGGTCTCGTGGGTGTTGTTTTGTGTGAGGAGGTGAAAGATCGTAGAAAAAAGAGACAAGGACACAGAGAAAAGAGAAGAATTCAGCTGGGGGGGGGGGGTCCAGCAGTGGCCCCAGTGCCTGGACACGCTGATATTTATTGTGTACAAGGCGGGGGGCAGGGCCGGAGAGTGACTCATCTGACAGGATTGGGAGGGCCAAGCACATCACGTTCTTACAATACGGGGGCCCTCCCTCTCGGGCAGCCGCTTACTCAGTATCTTTCTGTGCACTTATCAGAGAGAGCAAAGGCTTACGATTCCTCTGTTCTTCTCACAGCTTCTGAGAATTTACAAGGGCGCATCAGGTGGGAAAGTGGAACATGGAGGTGGACAAGGCTGTGACCGTCAGAGCACAGCACCGCGGAGAGGTGTTTAAGCCCCCGATGTCTGCGGGCCGGCTGGCCAGGATCAGACCTTCCTCAAGAGCCGGCAGAGCAGAGTTTTCTCTGAACTCCCCAGTGAGAGGGAAACTCCCCCTCAGGGCCCGCTAAGTAATGGGGGCCTCCCCAGACGCTGGCGCTACAAGGCCAGCCCGCTAAGCAACAGCCCCCCCAAGACACCCCCAGCGCTGCTACTGCAAGGCGTTTACTCACCTCTTGATCACGGCTCACCACGTCCCTTCAGTTCCGAGTTATATTTCACCCGATTATGTCTATACTGTAAGACTAGAGGGCCGGGCGCGGTGGCTCACGCCTGTAATCCCAGCACTTTGGGAGGCCGAGGCGGGCGGATCACCTGAGGTCAGGAGTTCGGGACCAGCCTGGCCCAGCCAACATGGTGAATCCCCATCTCTAAATAAATAAATAAATAAAAATAAAAATAAAAAGACTAGAATGTTCCTACACTAAAGCAAAGGTTACTAGAGAATAAAGTTATAATAAGATTGACTATGTAATTGATTACGCGATTGAATCTAAGTCTAATTGGTGTCATTGCTGTAACTAAGTAATCAGTTATGCTGGGATAGATGATGCCTTCAGACTCTTGCTGTGGCACCTGGGCAACTTTCTTCCCGCACCACTGCCATCCCAGGCTGAGCCTGGGCCTCACACTGGGCGTGGAGGTGGAGCTGGGCGCCCAGCAGGCACTGGGGAGGCCCAGGTTCCCAGCTCCCATCCCTCCCTCTGCAGGCGCTGCTCAGGCAGGAGAGGGGCTTGGAAGGCCTGACACCCATCCGAGGGCCAAGGGTCACCTCCGTGCCATAGGGCTCCTGGCTCTGTGGTGGGCCAGTGACTCACTCTACCCTGGTGACGTGGCCCGAAGCTGAAGGGACGGGGTCAGGGGGACTGTGAGGTGGGCGGGACACACTGGGCTTCAGGCACCCAAGGTCCCCCAACAGGTCTAATGAGGTCACCAAAGAGTTCAGCCTGACCCAGACTGGCCACCAGCTGCTGCAGCTCCCTGTGAGGCCTTGGTCCTGGCGTCTGACCCGTGGGGGGG
>NW_022445497.1:0-2788 GCF_009761245.1 Sapajus apella | reverse complement strand
GGGCCATCCCTGATGGGCTCAGGAAGACAGAGGGGGCCTTGGACTGGGGACTACCAGCAAGCCTGGCATGCCCCTGCTGGGACTGCCCTGCTGAGTCTATTGCTAGGCTGCCTTTTGCTTGCCTGACTGCAGGGTCCCTCAGGACGGGAGGGTCTGGGCCCCTTCTCTGCTCCCTTCCTGGGACTTTCTTGTGTGAGAGAGGAAAGGGCTGCCTGGGCCGCGCCACAGGATCTGTGAGGCCATAACTGGGGCTGTTTTAAGTCTGCAGGGTGTGGAAGCTGTGGTGCAGGGAGGACAGAGCCCAGCCCGGCCTCTGGGAGAGAGAATGGGGAGCTCCCTGGGCCCTCCCCTGTCCCTGCAGTTCACAGCTCATGAGCCAGAAGTGGTCCATTTTATAACCATAAAACCCTGAGGAGTGCATGGGCCCCTGGGGAGAATCAAGGCCTCTTCTGCTGCCATTGGGACAACACAAGTTCTACAGAGCAGGTGGAGCCCGTGCAGGGTGGGAGCAGAGGGTGACACCCTCTGACACAGGCTGGGGAGGGACCCTGGGCATCTGTGTGGGAGTGCAGGGCCTCAGTGCAGGCAGCAGCTTGGGGTGTGTCCCGCCGGACCCCCAGCAGAGGCCATTGGTGTGGAAGAGAATCCCAGGGTAAATCCCAGGAAAGCAGGGCTGGGACACGGCTGCCGCTGAGGTTATTCAAAGGTGGAAGCCAGGGGACTGCCTGAAAGGCTGTGCAGGAGCTCCAGGTTTGGGCTCGCTGCCTGGAAGATGGGAGGTGTCCTGTGCTTGGTGGCCAGAAGATGAGGGTGAGGCAGGTTAAGGAGGAAATCACGGCTCAACCTGGTCCTGGGCTGGGGCCTGGCTGGGAAACTCCCAGCTCAGGAGCAGAGCATGGGAGAGGCACAGCCGAGGCCCCTGGGTGGTCAGGAAGTGCATGAAAGCATCGCTGAGCCTCGGGTCCTCCATCTATACAGTGGGCGGGATGATGTGGGGTCCTTCTGCCCTAGAAGGAACGTTTTAGGCACGAATGAGGAAATAACACAGAAAGACTTGGAGGCTTAGCCAACATAAGGCGTGAGGCAGCGCCAGGGTAGAATCACTGCTGTTTTAATTGGCTGTCATCAAATATAATGTCTTGTCTTCATGATTTGGATTGGAGGTGGAAATATTAAATTACAAATCATCTATCTTGCAGTCAGTGGACCTCCCTGATGGTGGCTTCCCAAGTTCCCTGTAACCACCTGTGACTGATGAGCCATCAGCAGGGATGGGAGGGATGGAGCCTCGGACATCACCTACTCACTTCTGCTTGTTAAGTAACAGGACCTGGGGCCGCTTCTCAGGGCTGGGGCTGAGTTTCCCGTGCCCACTGTGGTGCTGGGCGCATCTGCTGTCTCTGGGGAGACAGACACAAAGCGGAAAGGTAGGAGCAGGAAGAGCTGTGAGTCCAGGTGGCCCTGTGGTCCCATGCCTGCTGCAGGCCACCGCCCATCCTGGAAGGATGCATTTTCCTCATAAATACCTGGGCAAGAGGCTGGGTGCACCTTCCCTTCCGCCCTCCTGCTGAGCTGGGTGGCTGCATCCAGGGGATTTTTCTATCTCTGCCATTAAACAAATCCTGGCAGGTGAATTAGCTATGGGAGGTTTCAGGTGATTTCATTTTCAAAAGAAGTCAAAACAAGCACATACTATGCTTGGAAAATATAATAGCTTTCTAATGAAAAGAGGCTGCAAATGGGTCATCAAACAAATGTAAACAAATAGATCAATAAACATGGGCAGACACGTGTTCACAGAGGACAATTCGAAGTTGAAATGTGACGTGTTCACAGAGGACAATTCGAAGTTGAAATGTGAAATGGACCCGCACAGAGGTGCCAGCCCTGAGATGTACAGGGGCCGAGGGTGCAGCCAGGGCCACAGGGATGAGCAGTGGAGCAGGGTTAGTGTCACTGCCATGCCCTAAGAAACAGGGACGGGAGGGGAAGAGGGTCCGGAACCACCTGGGAGGCAGATTTGTTTGATTTGTTTCAGGAATCCTTCCTGCCCTGTGATTTAGGAACTAACGTTTCATTCTCCTCTTTCTGCTCCTCCTCCTCCAATAAAGTGCCTGCCCTTCATCAGAGCACACACGGGTCCTGCTGGCTCAGGGCCCATCGAGGCCAGTGTCCCGGGCCCTGCAGGGCATGTCTGAGGGAGGCCCACCAGGGCCAGGGGCCAGGGCCATGGGGAAAAGCTACCCCTGTGGATGGGTTTGACCGCAGCCACGCTGTTCCCCTCAGGAATCAAGGAGGACCCTTTCCTTGTCCCTGGGAAGCAGGGGCTTCCCTAGGTGGTGGCTTCTCAATGGCTCCTCCCCGGCAGGCTTCCTGCCCTCCCTCCACTCTGAGTCAAGTTTCTCCTGCCCACCTGCTGACTTCATTCCTGTCCCCCTCATCTTCCCAGGCGTGGTCTTCCTGAGCTGCTCCCCTGACACAGGAGCTTGACCAGCCAAGGGGCCTGGCCCTCTCCAGGGTGCTGAAACCTGCTGCCGCTTTCTGGGTGGGGACGCGTGGCTGTCCCCGGATGAGCAGATGCGGGACCCGGTGGCAGAACTACAGTTGTTTTGGTGTTTCCACCGTGCCCTAAATCCAGTGAGAAGCAGCTTGAAGATACCTGGTGCAGGATGCCCTGCTAATAGCACACTGCTGAGCAGAGGCCTGCGAGAGCAGCTTTATCCTGGATGTGCTCAGGGAATCTTCAGAGTCCAACACACGCCCCTCCAGTGGGAGAGCAGCTTTGTCC
>NW_022445496.1:0-2788 GCF_009761245.1 Sapajus apella | reverse complement strand
TCACAGGGTCAACATTTTTTACATGATGTGAAAAACACTCTGATGTAATAATGTAGGGACAAATCCCACAGCTAGTAATTCTTTCTCAAGGCCAATGCAGAGATAAGTATTCCTAGGTAGTCTTCCTACTTTTTTTTGTAGTTTGAGATCTTAGCTTATAGCTATAATCCATTTTGAGTTGATTTTCTTTTTCATATGGTGATAGTTGGGAGTAAAGTTTCCATCTTCTGCCTATGGCTAGCAAGTTATACCAGCACCATTTATTGACTAGGTTGCCCTTAACCAATGCTTGTTAAGTTTTTTCAGAGTTGTCAAAAAACAGAGGGTTGTAGGTTCGCAGCTTTATTTTTGAGTTTTCTATCCTATTTCGTTGATCTATGTGTTTGTTCTTGTATCAGTACCAAACAGCTTTTGTTACTGTGGCTTTATAGCAGAGTTTAAAGTCAAACAGTGTGATCTTTCTGTCATTGTTCTTTTGGCTTAGGATTACTTTGGCTAGTTTGGCTCTTTTTTAGTTACATACAAATTTTAGAATAATTTTAAAAATATTTCTCTGAAGAATAAAACTGGTATATTGATAGTAATAACACTGAATATGTAAAATTTGAAGGGAAATATTGCCATTTTTACAGTATGATTTCTTCCAATCCATGAGCATGGATTTTTTTTTTCCATTTATTTGTTTCCTATTGATTTATTTTCACAGTGTTTTGTAGTTCTTCTTGCAGAGATCCTTCACCTCATTTGTTAACTGTATTCCTAAGTATTTTTTATAGATATTATAAGAGGGATTGTGTCCTTCATTTTGTTCTTACCCTGAATGTTGTTGGCATATAAAAAAGCCTGTAATCCCAGCACTTTGGGAGGCCAAGGCGGGTGGATCATGAGGTCAAGAGATCGAGACCATCCTGGTCAACATGGTAAAACCCCGTCTCTACTAAAAATACAAGAAATTAGCTGGGCATGGTGGTGCGTGCCTGTAATCCCAGCTACTCAGGAGGCTGAGACAGGAGAATTGCATGAACCCAGGAGGCGGAGGTTGCGGTGAGCCGAGATCACGCCATTGCACTCCAACCTGGGTAACATGAGTGAAACTCCGTCTCAAAAAAAAAAAAAAAAAAAGTTATTGATTTTTGTATATTTATTCTGTATCCTGAAACATTACTCAAGTTGATTATCAATTCTAGGATTCTTTTGGAAGCGTCTATAGAGTTTTCTATGCATAGAATCCTATCAACAGTAAATTGAGAAGTTTGAATACTTATTTAATTATATGAATGTCTCTTGTTTCTTTCTCTGGCCAGATTTCTCTGGCTAGCACGTCCAGTACTGTGTTAAATAGGAGTGATGAGAGTGGGTACTCCTGTTTTGCTGCAGTTATGAAGGGAATAATTTGAGCTTTGGTTGATTCAGTATGATGTTAGCTGTGGGTTTGTCATACATGCCTCTTATCATTTTAAGGTACATTTCTTTGATGTCCAGTCTGCTGAGGGTTTTTATCATGAAAAATGTTGAATCTTATGAAAAGTTTCTCAGGATCTGTTGAGATAATCATATAATTTTTGGTTTTTATTCTGCTTATATGATGAATCACCTTTATTGATTTGTGTATGTTGAGCTAACCTTGCATGAAAGGTGTAAGACCTACATGATCATAAGGTATTAACTTTCCAATGTGCTAGCATATTCAATATGCCAGTATGTTCTTGAAGATTTTTAGGTCTATCATCAGGAATATTGGTCTAACATTTTCCTCTTTTGCGTGTCTCTGCCAGATTTTGTGTTCCAAGAACACACAATGAGGAAAGGATAGCCTTTTTAACAAATGGTGTAAAAACTGGGCATGCATATGCAGAAAGAAAATGAGATCTTATCTCACATCATATACACAAGTCACCTAAAATGTACTCAATGCTTGAAAATAATATGATATGTAAAACTGTAAACTCAGAGAGAAAAAAAGAAGCATCCTGGAATTAATCTGGAAAATGATTTATATGGATTTGACACCAAAATCACAGAAAAATAAATTATGTGAAATTGTATATCTGAAAGGGGTTCTATCTAAATGTAGAAAGGACCCATACAATAGCAAAAAATACAAATAAACTGATTTTTAAGAGTGTAAAACTTGTGCATAGACATTGTATTCTAGGGAAGACATACAGTCAGCAGGACGTAGAAAGGTGATCAACATTGCTGATCTTCAGAAGAATTCCAATCAAAACCACAGTGAGATATCACCTCAGGTTGCGTAACATGAATATTATCACACAGACAAAAGACAATGAAATGCTGACAGTAAGCTGCTGAAAAGGGAATTATTTAATGGTGTGGTAGTAAAGATTAGTTTATAAATTGAAAGTGAAACTATTATGTAATCTGGTGATCCCACTTCTGGCTATATATTCAAAGGAAATAAAATCACTAAGTTAAAAACACAGGTCTATTACAAGATTATTCACAATGGCCCAGAATTTTTTAAAGTTAATTGCCATAGGTAAATGGGTGTATAACGGAAATGTATATACATACGGTGGAATATGATTTGACCTTTAACAAAAAGGAAATTATAATATTTCCATAAACAAGGATGGGCCTGGAGAACATTATTCTAAATGAAATTAGCCAGACACAGAAAGACAAATGCTGCATTAGTTCATTGTTATGTGGAATCTAAAATATTCAACTTCTTAGAAGTGGAGAGTAGTAAAGTGGCTCTCAGGGCTGGGAGGAGGGGAAATGGAGTGATGCTTGTCCAGGGCACCAAGTTTCAGTTGTGCAGGCT
>NW_022445495.1:0-2790 GCF_009761245.1 Sapajus apella | reverse complement strand
GCCACCATGCCCAGCGGATTTTTTTGTATTTTTAGTAGAGACGGGGTTTCACCATGTTGACCAGGATGGTCTCGATCTCTTGACCTTGTGATCCACCCGCCTCGGCCTCCCAAAGTGCTGGGATTACAGGCTTGAGCCACCGCGCCCGGCAATTTTTTTTTAATAGTTGGTAGAGACAGGGTTTCACCATATTGGCCAGGCTGGTCTCGAACTCCTGACCTTGTGATCTGCCCGCCTTGGCCTCCCAAAGTGCTGGGATTACAGGCGTGAGCTACCATGCCTGGCCAATATCCAACTTTTTATAAGGATGCTAGGTGTCTGGGATCAGGGTCCACTGTACTACAGTATGACTTCATCTGGGTGAATTCTCCATGTGATGACTCTGTTTCCAAAGAAGGTCACATGCTAAGGTCATAGGGGGTTAGGACTTGAATGTATGAATTTTGGGAAAACATAATGTGCCTATAACACAAGGCATTTGAGACTTTTTTTTTTTTTTTTTTTTTTTTTTGAGACGGAGTCTTGCTCTGTCGCCCAGGCTGGAGTGCAATGGTGCAATCTCGGCTCACTGCAACCTCTGCCTCCTGGGTTCAAGCCGTCCTCCTGCCTCAGCCTCCTGAGTAGCAGGCATGACAGGTGCTTGCTACCATGCCAGGCTAATTTGTTTTGTATTTTTAGTAGAGGCGGGGTTTCACCACGTTGGCCAGGCGGGTCTCAAACTCCAGACCTCAGGTGATCTGCCCGCCTTGACCTCCCAAAGTGTTGTAATTACAGGCATGAGCTACCTTGCCAGGACTTTTTTTTTTTTTTTAATGAGTCTCACTCTGTCACCCAGGCTGGGGTACAGTGGTGCCATCTCAGCTCAGCGCAACCTCAGCCCCCTGGGTTCCAGCGATTCTCCTGCCTCAGCCTCCCGAGTAGCTGGGACTATAGGCATGAGCCACCATGCCCGGCTCATTTTTGTATTTTTAGAAAAGGTTTTACCATGTTGGCCAGGCTGGTCTCCAACTCCTGACCTCAAGTGATCAGCCTGTCTCGGCCTCCGAAAATGCTGGGATTACAGGTATGAGCCATCACACCTTCACTCCCTCTTTTTCTTTCTTTTTTTTTTTTTTGAGACAGAGTTTCGCTCTTGTTGCCCGAACTAGAGTGCAATGGCACGATCTGGGCTGACTGCAGCCTCTGCCTCCTGGATTCAAGTGATTCTCCTGCCTCAGCCTCCCAAGTAGCTGGGATTATAGGCGTGAGCCACCATGCCCGGCTAATTTTTGTATTTTTAGTAGAGAGGGGTTTCACAATTTTGGCCAGGCTGGTTTCGAACTCCTGACCTCAGGTGATCCACCTGCCTCAGCCTCCTAAAGTGCTGGGATTACAGGCGTGAGCTACCTCGCCTGGCCAGGTCTCCTTCTTCTTATAAAGACACCAGTCACAGATTTGGATGCCCACCTTATTCTCACCTGAACGACCTCTTCAAAGACCCTACCTCCAGGCCAGGTGCAGTTGTTCATGCCTGTAATCCCAGGACACTGGGAGGCCAGAAGTTCAAGACTCTCTCTTCAGATAATGTCACACTCTGAAGTTCTGGGTGGACATGAATTTTGGGAGGACACCCTTTAAACCAGCACAGGCACAAAACCATGTCACGCACACCCAGGCAGCTGTCCACGAAGAGACACGGGCACACCCCGCTCAGCCCCAGCCAGGCAGGTAGGGGTGAGCCACGCCCCCGGATGGTAGCCAACAGCCCCCTCCACGTGGGAGGGTTTCCTGTCCGAACTGCTGGCTGAAGCAACAAGCTGCTTCTGACACCCAACACAGAACCGCATGAAGGAGAGCCTCGCCCTGTTTGGTACCATCCTGGAACTACCCTGGTTCAAGAGCACATCCGTCATCCTTTTCCTCAACAAAACTGACATCCTGGAGGAGAAAATCCCCACCTCCCACCTGGCTACCTACTTCCCCAGTTTCCAGGGTAAGTAGTTTTAGAACTTTCTATACCCTTCACCTCCCAAGAGCAGCTCCGAAGAGAGATGCTAATCCAGGCTCTACTTCAGCCTGGAGTCACTGGAAGTTTCACATGGATCAGACCTGAGTTCTAGACTCTGCTCCATGCACTGCACAACCTCTTTGAATCAGTTTCCCGCTCTGTGGAATGGAATTAAAATGCAGAGGCCCTTGCCACTGAGTAAAGTGAGGAATTCTAAGAAGACCAGCACGTCATGTGCACCTTAAACAATTTATTTTGCCGGGTGCAGTGGCTCACGCCTGTAATCCAAGCCCTTTGGGAGACTGAGATGGGTGAATCACCTGAGGCCAGGAGTTCAAGACCAGCCTGGCCAACATAGTGAAACCCCGTCTTTACTAAAACTACAAAAAATTACCTGGGCGCAGTGGTGGGTGCCTGTAATCCCAGCTATTCGGGAGGTTGAGGCAGGAGAATCACTTCAACCTGGGAGGTAGAGGTTGCAGTGAGCCAAGATTGTGCCACTGCACTCTAGCCTGGGCGACAGATTGAGACTTCAGATTTGAAGAATGTTTCCTTTTTTTATTTTTGTTTTTTTTTATCATTTATTTATTTTTAATTATTAATTTTTTTTTAAGAGACGGGGTTTCACCGTGTTATCCAGGATGGTCTCGATTTCCTGACCTCGTGATCAGCCTGCCTTGGCTTCCCAAAGTGCTGGGATTACAGGCATGAGCCACCACGCCCAGCAAGAATATTTCTTTTTCTTTTTGAGACAGGGTCCCACTCTGTCACCCAGGCTGGAGTGCAGTGGTGTGATCTTGGCT
>NW_022445494.1:0-2790 GCF_009761245.1 Sapajus apella | reverse complement strand
GCATCCAGCCCCTGTCCAGAGAGAAACGGCAGGAGGGCTGCCCTTCGCATCTCACTGCACTCCCTCCCCAGCCTGAGGAAAGCCCGGGGAACTAGGGGCAGGAGTCCTGGCTTCTCATCTCAGGTCCATCACTGGCTCTGGGTGGCAGTAGCAGAGCCCTAGCCCTCTCTGGGCCTCCGTTTCCCCACCTCAAGTCATTAAAAGAGTCCCTTGGCAGCTGAGCTCTTCTAGTCTTCTCATTTGGCTCTAAATTCTGTGGACTGGGGTGGGATTATAAATCCCATTTTGCAGATGTAGAAACTGAGGCTCATAGAAGTGAAGTGGTTTGCTTGAAGCTGCATTGCTAGATTTTGTTGAAAGCAGGCCTTGAACACAGGGGACTTTCTGTAGTTTCAGGCTCGAAAACCCAGTGTCTGCTCTGAGTTCCGTTTTCAAGCCCCTCACTACATTCCCGCATCACGGCCACGGCTTGCCAAGGCCTCTCCTCAACGGACACACCAGTTTTCTTGTTGGAACAAGATGAACAGAGCCCTGAATTCAACCCCACCCGCTTCGTAATTGGGCTTGTGGAAAACAAGGTCATGTGTAGCTGTTGGGGCAGTCAGTTCCATGTGGTCATCAGATTTTTGTCCACGCTATTTGTATTAACTGGGTTGTTATATTAGACTCACTGTGAGGTGTGCATTTATTTTGCATGTTTAGTGTTTAAGAGTTAACTTTTAAGATCTACTAGGAATATCCAGAAAACTTTTAAAATCAATATTTCACATGAAGAAACTTCAAAAATGTCATCCTGTTTAAAACAGTTTATGACAGAATAAGTAAGGCCTTAACAGTAAGAATGACGATCATTAAAAAATCTGGAGACAACAGATGCTGGAGAGGATGTGGAGAAATAGGAATGCTTTTACGCTGTTGGTGGGAGTGTGAATTAGTTCAACCATTGTGGAAGACAGTGTGGGGATTCCTCAAGGATCTAGAAATAGAAATTCCATTTGACCCAGCAATCCCACTACTGGGAATATACCCAGACAATTATAAATCATTCTATCATAAAGACACATGCACACATATGCTCATTAAGATACATACACACGTATGCTCATTATGGCACTCTTTACAACAGCAAAGACTTTGAACCAACCTAAATGTCCATCGATCATAGACTGGATAAAGAAAACGTGGCACATATACACAATGGAATACTATGCAGCCATAAAAAGGATGAATTCATGTCCTTTGCAGGGGCATGAATAAAGGTGCAAACCATCCGTCATTCTCAGTAAGCTGACACAAGAACAGAAAACCAAACCCTCATGTTCCCACTCATAAGTGGGCGTTAAACAATGAGGACACAGGGAGGGGAACATTACACACTGGGGCCTGTTGGGGGTTGGAGAGGGTTAGGGGAGGGATAGCAGGAGGTGGGGAGATTGGTGAGTGATAACATTAGGAGAAATACCTAATGTAGGTGATGGGGTGATGCAGGCAGCAAACCACCATGGCATTTGTATACCTATGTAACAAACCTGCAAGATCTGCACAGGTACCCCAGAACTTAAAGTATAAGAAATAAATAAGAGAAAGAAAAACACTAATGAGAATCTCTTAATCCCTAGCACACAATGATTCTACTCTAGGCTAATTTCAAACCTCCCTTTCCCACAGAGAGGCTGTTTAGAACAAATTGAATAAGGAAATGATGTTTTCCCAAAATAGATCTGGTTAAAAAAATAACCAGTATTTACACCATGTTTGTCTGGAATTTTTTCTCAATCATAAATAAGTTTGTTATAGGCTATAGCACACACACACACATAAAAACAAACAAATAACAACAACAACAACTAAAAAAACAGAATGCCCAAACTAAATTAAAAGGATGCCACTCTGGGAGGAAAATATATCAACTATATTATTATTACTTCTGATGATGTCAGGAACTCTCCTTAATGCCTCCAAAATGTCAAAGACGATGCCTTCGTGTTCTGGTCAATGACCTGGAGGTTTATTACCCAAAGTCAGGCCAGTTGAAAAGACTGCCCGATGCCAACAGCCACCTATGCTAGTTCCAGCTCCTCGTTCTGGCAGTACACAAATCCTCTGTGGAAGAAAACAGAGCACACACTGAATCACCTGGCTATGTCGGAAACCCCACATGAGCTCTAACGGACACAAACAACATTTTTGACCAAATTTTTAAAAAGTCCTAAGTATGTAAAACTTCTGAAGGCAGGTGATTATATGACATTAACTTCAGAACAAACTACAGCAAATATTGTCTTTCCACAATCAGAGGGAAGGAAAAGTTAGGGAAAAGTTCTAAATGTAGACAAGGATCCAAATGTAAACTGTAGTTTCTTAAAAGAGCAATTTATGCATCTTACATCCCAACTGAAAATCACTTGAAAATCTAATGTCAGACACAAGGTCCAAGAGATTTAAGCAGAAAAATGTCCGCTTATCAATATGGAGAAGCTACTGATATTGTTATAAAAATCCAGAGGACTTTCTGGCTGAAAACAGTGAGTGTAGGGCCACCAAACTCTTCAGAGACAAAACAAAGCTAAAATTTATTAACAGAACAAGATGGGGAGAGGTGGCAATAAGAGAAGATTGGAATTATTTGAATTACTTCAGACTTGTTATTTGACTAACAGCCTATGGGAAGCTGGAATGGACCCCGAGTGTCTTCTTCACAGAGATTTATGCAAGGAGGAAAATGTTCCAGCCAAATCATTTGGGAAGTTCCATACAACTGGCCTGAGAATATCATGTAATCCAGACCCC
>NW_022445493.1:653-2790 GCF_009761245.1 Sapajus apella | reverse complement strand
TTACGGTCGACAGTCTCATTCTGTCAAGAATATCCTAACGCAGCTTTCAGAAGAAACGTGCTTCCAAATGGCTGAATCTAAACATAGATTCCTCTTCCTAAGGTGAATGAACGCAAAGCAGAGCAGTTTGAAATACACGTTTCTCCTGTGTTTTAAATGCAGTTTTATTGCTAGTTCTTATAAGCCTGTATATGGCTGGAAATATCTGTTTCCAGATTCTCCAAAGAAAGGATTTCTGAACTGCTGCACGCATACATCAGTTTAACTCTGTAATTTGATTGTACAGCTTGACAACCATTCTTCTAAATAGCGGCGGTTTTGTTTTAGAGCCAGGTAGTTCTCATTAGATCCTATACTCAAGTTCACTGTGGAATATCCAAACGCAGCTTTTGTAAGAAACGTGTTTCTAACTCACTGAATCTAAACATATATGCAACTTCCTAAGGGGAATGAACACAAAGATTGTACAGCTTGACAACCATTCTGCTAGATAGCTGGGTTTTTGTTTTAGAGCAAGATGTTTCTCATTACGGCCTACAGGCTCTTTCACACTGGAATATCCAAACGTAGCTTTTAGAATAAACGTGTTTCTAACGCTCTGAATCTAAACATAGATGCAACTTCCTAAGGTGAACGAACACAAAGCCGAGCAGTTTGAACTAGACATTTCTCCTGTGTTTTAAACGCAGCCTTACTGCTAGTTCTTATAAGCCTGTATATGGATGGAAATATCTGTTTCTTGATTCTCCAACGAAAGGATTTCTGAACTACTGCACACACACATCAGTTTAACTCTGTAAGAATATTGTACATCGTGAAAACCATTTTGCTAGATAGCTGCGTTTTTGTTTTAGAACAAGGTATTTCTCATTACAGCCTATAGTCTCCGTAACTCTGGAATATCCAAACGCAGCTTTTAGAAGAAACGTGTTTCTAACGCGCTGAATGTAAACATAGAAGCAACTTCCTAAGGTGAACGAACACAAAGTAGAGCCGTTTGAACTAGAGGTTGCTCCTGTTTTAAACGTAGTCTTACTGCTAGTTCCTATATGCCTGTATATGGATGCAAATGTCTGTTCCCGGACTCTCCAAAGAAAAGATTTGTGAACTGCTGCACACACACATCAGTTTAACACTGTAAGTTGATTTTACAGCTTGACAACCATTCTGCTAGATAGCTGCGCTTTGTTTTACATCAAGATATATCTCATTACACCCTACATTCTCATTCATTCTGGAATACCCAAACGCAGACTTTACAGAAACGTGTTTCTAACTCGCTGAATCTAAACAGAGATGCAACTTCCTAAGGTGAATGAACAAAACGCAGAGCAGTTTGAAATAGACGATTCTCCTGTGTTTTAAACGCAGTCTTACTGCTATTTCTTATATGCTTGTATACGGCTGGAAATATCTGTTTGGAGATTCTCCAAAGAAAAGGTTTCTGAACTGCTGCACTCACGCATCCATTTAACTCTGTAAGTTCAGCCTACAGCTTAAGAACCATTCTGCTAGATAGCTGCGTTTTTGTTTTAGAGCAAGATATTTCTCATTGCTCCCTACAATCTCATTCAATCTGGAATATCCAAACGCAGGTTTTAGAAGAAACGTGTTTCTAAGTCGGTGAATGTAAACACCCATGCAACTTCCTAAGATGAACGAACACAAAGCAGAGCAGTTTGAAATATATGCTCCTTCTGTATTGTAACGCAGTCTTAATGCTAGTTCTTACAAGCCTGTATAAGGGTGGAAATATCTGTTTCCAGATTCTCCAAAGAAAAGACTTCTGAACTGCTGCACACACACATCAGCTTAACTGTAAGTTTTTACACCTTGACAACTGTAATAGACGATTCTCCTGTGTTTTCAACGCAGTCTTACTGCTAGTCCTCATATGCCTGTATATGGCTGGAAATATCTGTTTCCTGATTCTCCAAAGAAAGGATTTCTGAGCTGCTGCACACACTCCTCAGTTTAAGTCTGTAAGTTGATTGTACAGCTTGACAACCATTCTGCTAGATAGCTGCGTTTTTGTTTTAGAACAACGTATATCTCATTACAGTGTACAGTCTCATTCACTCTGGAAAATCCAAACACAGCTTTTAGAAGAAAAGTGTTTCTAACTGGCTGAATCTAA
>NW_022445493.1:0-553 GCF_009761245.1 Sapajus apella | reverse complement strand
TTTCTCCTGTGTTTTAAACGCAGTCTTACTGCTAGTTCTCATATGCCGGAATATGGCTGGAAATATCTGTTTCCAGATTCTCGTAAGAAAGGATTTCTGAACTATTGAACACACACAACAGTTTATCTCATTAAATTGATTCGACAGCTTATCAACAATTCTGCTAGATACCTGTGTTTTTGTTTTATAGCAAGATATTTCTCATTACAGCCAATAGTCTCATTCACTGGGGAATATCCAAATGCAGCTTTCAGAAGAAACATGTTTCTAACTCGGAGAATCTAAACATAGATGCCACTTCTTGAGGTCAACGAACACAAAGCAGAGCAGTTTGTACTAGACGTTTTTCCTGTGTTTTAAATGCAGTCTTACTACTAGTTCTTATATGCATGTATATGGCTGGAGATATCTGTTTCCAGATTCTCCAAAGAAAGGATTTCTGAACTGCTGCACACACATATCGGTTTAACTCTGTAAGTAGTTTGTACAGCTTGAAAACCATTCTTCTAGATAGCTGCGTTTTTGTTTTAGAGCAAGATATTTCTCATTGCAG
>NW_022445492.1:0-2790 GCF_009761245.1 Sapajus apella | reverse complement strand
CTCAGCAGAGCAGTTTGAAAGAGACGTTTCTGCTGTGGTTTAGACGCGATCTTACCGCTAACTCTTATGTGCCTGTATGTGGCTGGAAATATCTCTTCCCAGATTCTGTAAAGAAATGGTTTCTGAACTCCTACATTCTCACATCTGTTTAAGCCTGTAAGTTGAATACACACCATGACAATCATTCTGCTGGATAGCTTCGTTTCTATTTTAGAGGCAGATATTTCTCATTACACAGCATACTCCGTTTCACTCAGGAAAATCCAATCGCAGCTTTTAGAAGAAACCTTATACTAAGTCTCGGAATCTAAGCATAGATGCAACTTCCTAAGGTGAAAGAACACCCAGCAGAGCAGTTTGAAAGAGACGTTTCTCCTGTGGTTTAGACGCGATGTACCGCTAATTCTTATGTACCTGTATAGGGCTTTAAATGTCTCTTTCTACATTCTCCGAAGAAAGGGTTTCTGACCTGCTACATTCACACATCTGATTAACGCTGTCAGTTGAATATACACCTTGACAATCATTGTGCTTCATAGCTCCATTTTTGTTTTAGAGCCCGATATTCCTCATTACAGCCTATACTGCCATTCACTCAGGAATATCAAAACGCAGCTTTTTGGAGAAACGTGTTTCTACCTCGCTGAATCTAAACATAGATGCAACTTCCGAAGATGAACGAACACACAGTAGAGCCGTCTGAAAGAGACGATTCTCCTGTGGTTTACACGCGACTTACCACTAATTCTTAGGAGCCTGTATATGGCTGGAAATATCTCTTTCCAGATGCTCCAAAGAAAGGTTCTCTGAACTGTTACATTCACCTATCTGTTTAACTCTCTAAGTTGAATATACACTTTGACAATCGTTATGCTACATACCTCGGTTTTTGTTTTAGAGCCAGATATTTCTCATTACACCCTATACTCCCATTCACTCAAGAATATCCAAAGACCGCTATTTGGAGAGACGTGCTTCTAACTCGATGAATCTAAATATAGATGCAACTTCCGAAGGTGAACGAACACAGAGCGGAGCAGTTTGAAAGAGACGTTTCTCCTGTGATTTAGATGCGATCTTAAAGCTATTTCTTAGGAGCTTTTATATGGCTGGAAATATCTCTTTCCAGATTCTCGAAAGAAAGCGTTAGTCAACTGCTACATTCACACAATTGTTTAACTCTGTAAGTTTAATATACACCTAGACAATCATTCTCGTACATAGCTCCGTTTTTGAATTAGAGCAAGATATTTCTCATTAAACCCTATACTCCCATTCACTCAGGAATATCCAAACGCAGCTTTTTGGAGAAACGTCTTTCTCACTCGCAGAATCTAAACATAGAAACAACTTCCTAGGGTGAACGAACACACAGTGCAGCAGTTTGAAAGAGACGTTTCTCGTATGATTTAGATGCGATCTTAAATCTAATTCTTAAGAGTGTGTATATGGCTCTAAATATCTCTTTCCAGATTCTCCAAAGAAAGGGTTAGTGAACTGCTACATTCACACAATTGTTTATCTCTTTAATATACACCTTGACGATCATTCTGCTGTATAGCTCCACTTTTGTTTTAGAGCCAGATATTTCTCACTACACCCATTATTCCCATTCACTCAGGAATATCCAAACGCAGCTTTTAGAAGAAACGTGTATCTAACTCGCAGAATCTAAACATAGATGCAACTTCCGAAGGTGAACAAACACACAGCAGAGCAGTTTGAAAAGGACGTTTCTAATGTGATTCAGACGCGATATTATAGCTAATTCTTAAGAGTTTGTATATTGCTGCAAATATCTCTTTCCAGATTCTCCAAAGAAAGGGTTAGTGAACTGCTACATTCACACAATTGTTTAACTTTGTAAGTTTAATATACAACTTGACAATCATTCTGCTACATAGCTCCGTTTTTGTTTTAGAGCCAGATATTTCTCATTACACCCTATACTCCCAATACCCCAGGAATATACAAACGCAGCTTTTAGCAGAAACCTGTTTCTAACTCGCTGAATCTAAACATAGATGCAACTACCTAATGTGAACCAAACACAGCAGAGCAGTTTGAAAGGGACGTTTCTCTGGTGGTTTACACGCGATCTTACCGCTAAATCCGATGAGCCTGTATATGGCTGGAATTATCTCTTTCCAGATTCTCCAAAGAAAGTGATTCTGAACAGCTACATTCACAAGTCTGTTTAACTCTGTAAGGTGAACATACACCTTTACAATCATTCTGCTCCATAGTTCCGCTTTTGTTATAGAGCCAGATATTTCTCATTACTCCCATTATTCCCATTCTCTCAGGAATATCCAAACGCAGCTTTTTGAAGAAACGTGTTTCTAACTCGCTGAATGTAAACATAGATGCAACATCCGAAGGTGAACGAACACATAAGAGAGCAGTTTGAAAGAGACGATTCCCTGTGGTTTAGACGCGACATTACCACTAATTCTTAGGAGCCTGTATATGGCTGGAAATATCTCTTTCCAGATTCTCCAAAGAAAGGGTGTTTCAACTGCTTCATTCACACAATTGTTTTACTGTAAGTTTAATATACACCTTGACAATCATTCTGCTCCATAGCTCCGTTTTTGTTTTAGAGCCCGATATTTCTCATTACACTGTATACTCCCATTCACTCAAGAATATTGACACGCAGCTTTTAGAAGAAACGTGTTTCTAACTCGCTGAATCGAAACATAGATGCAACTTCCTAAGGTCAACGAACACAGAGCAGAGCAGGTTGAAAGAGAGTTTCTCCTGTGGTTTAGACTCGATCTTACCGCT
>NW_022445491.1:0-2791 GCF_009761245.1 Sapajus apella | reverse complement strand
AATAAGAAATCGCAGTACATCGCGTCTAAACCACAGGATAAACGTCTTTTTCAAACTGCTCTGCTGGGAATTCTTTCACCTTAGGAAGTTGCATCTATGCTTAGATTCTGAGACTTAGAATAAGGTTTCTTCTAAAAGCTGCGTTTGGATATTCCTGAGTGAAACAGAGTATACTGTGTAATGAGAAATATCTGGCTCTAAAATAGAAACGAAGCTTTTCAGCAGAAAAATTGTCAAGGTGTGTATTCAACTTACAGATTTAAACAGATGTGAGAATGCAGCAGTTCAGAAACCATTTGTTTACAGAATCTGGGAATTTTTTCCCAGATATTTCCCGCCACAT
Organism: Sapajus apella; assembly: GCF_009761245.1. Lineage (NCBI taxonomy): Eukaryota > Metazoa > Chordata > Mammalia > Primates > Cebidae > Sapajus > Sapajus apella. Next base: position 2,448 of record NW_022445491.1, on the reverse strand, counting down.
ACAGGCACATAAGAGTTAGCGGTAGGATCGCTTCTAAACCACAGCAGAAACGTCTCTTTCAAACTGCTGTGCTGAGTGTTCATTCACCTTACTTAGGTGCATCTACGTTTAAATTCAGCGAGTTAGAAACACGTTTTTTCTAAAAGCTGCGTTTGGATATTCCTGAGTGAATGAGAGTATAGGGTGTAATGAGAAATATCTGGCTCTAAAACAAAATCAGAGCTTTCTATCAGAATGATTGTGAAGATGTGCGTTCAACTTATACAGTTAAAGACATGTGCGAATGTAGCAGTTCAGAAAGTCTTTCTTTGGAGAATCTAGAAAGAGATATTTCCAGCCATATACAGGCACAGGAAAATTAGCGGTAAGCTCACATCTAAACCTCAGAAGAAACATCTCTTTCAAACTGCTCTGCTTTGTGTTCCTTCACGATAGGAAGATGCATCTGTGTTGAGATTCAGTCAGTTAGAAAAACGTTTCTTCTAAAATCTGCGTTTGGATATTCCTGAGTGAATGGGAGTATAGGGTGTAATGAGAAATATTTGGCTCTACAACAAAAACGGAGGTATCCAGCAGAATGATTTTCAAGGTGTATATTCACCTTACAGAGGTAAAGCGAGGTGAGGATGTAGCAGTGCAGAAACCATTTCTTTGGAGAACATAGAAAGAGCTATTTCCAGCCATATACAGGCACTTAAGAATTAGCGGTATTATCACGCCTGAACCACAGAAGAAAGGTCTCTTTCAAACTGCTCTGTTGTGTGTTCGTTCACTTTGCTAGTTGCATGTATGTTTAGGTTTATCGAGTTAGAAACACGTTTCTTCTAAAAGCTGCGTTTGGATATTCCTGAGTACATGGGAAAATAGGGTGTAATGAGACATATCTGGCTCTAAAACAAAAACGGAGCTATGTAGCAGAATGATTGTCAATTATTATAGTCAACATACAGAGTTAAACAGATGTGTGAATGTAGCAGTTCAGAAACACTTTCTTTTGAGAATATAGAAAGTGATATTTCCAGCCACATACAGGCACCTTAGAATTAGTGGTAATATTGCATCTAAACCACAGGAAAAACGTCTCTTACAAACTGCTCTGTTGTGTCTTCGTTCACCTTAGGGAATCCCATCTATGTTTAGATTCAGCGAGTTAGAAACACGTTTCCTCTAAAAGCTTCGTTTGGATATTCCTGAGTGAATGGGAGTAAAGATGAAATGAGAAATATCTGGCTCTAAAACAAAAAAGGAGATATGTAGCAGAATGATTGTCAAGCTGTATATTCAACTGACAGGGTTAAACAGATGTGTGAATGTAGCAGATCAGAAACCCTTTCTTCGGAGAATCTAGAAAGAGATATTTAAAGCCTTATACAGGCACATAAGAATTAGCGGTAGATAGCGTCTAATCCACAGGAGAAACGTCACTTTCAAACTTCTCTGCTGGGTGTTCTTTCACCTTAGGTAGTTGCATCTATGCTTAGATTCCGAGTCTTAGAATCAGGTTTCTTCTAAAACCTGCGTTTGGATATTCCTGAGTGAAAAGGAGTACACTGTGTAATGAGTAATATCTGCCTCTAAAATAAAAACGAAGCTATCTAGCAGAATGATTGTCAAGGTGTGCATTCAACTTACAGACTTAAACAGATAAGTGAATGTAGCGGTTCAGAAACCATTTCCTTGTAGAATCTGGGAAGAGATATTTCCAGCCACATACAGGCACATAAAAGTGAGCGGTAAGATCAATTCTAAACCACAGCAGAAACGTCTCTTTCAAACTGCTCTGCTGAGTGTTCATTCACCTTACTTAGGTGCATCTATGTTTAGATTCAGCGAGTTAGAAACACGTTTCTTCTAAATGCTGCATTTGGATATTCCTGTGTGAATGGGAGTATAGGGTGTAATGAGAAATATGTGTTTCTAAAACAAAAACGGAGCTATCTAGCAGAATGATTGTCAAGGAGCATATTCAACTTACAGAGATAAACAGATGTGCGAATTTAGCAGTTCAGAAACTCTTTCTTTTGAGAACCTAGAAAGAAATATTTCCAGCCATATACAGGCACATAAGGATTAGCGGTAAGATCGCGTCTAAACCACAGGAGAAACGTCTCTTTCAAACTGCTCTGCTGTGTGTTCGTTCAGGTTAGGAAGTTGCATGTGTGTTTAGATGCAGCAAGATGGAAACACTTTTCTCATAAAAGCTGCGTTTGAATATTCCTAAGTGAATGGGAGTATAGTGTGTAAGGAGACATATCTGACTCTAAAACAAAAACTGAGCTATCTAGCCGAATGATTGTCAATGTGTGTATTCAACTTACAGAGTTAAACAGATGTGTGACTGTAGCAGTTCAGAATCCATGTCATTGGAGAATCTGGAAAGAGATATTTCCAGCCATATAGAGGCACATAAGAATTAGCGGTAAGATCGCGTCTAATCCACAGGAGAAA
>NW_022445490.1:0-2791 GCF_009761245.1 Sapajus apella | reverse complement strand
GGGCCATCCCTGATGGGCTCAGGAAGACAGAGGGGGCCTTGGACTGGGGACTACCAGCAAGCCTGGCATGCCCCTGCTGGGACTGCCCTGCTGAGTCTATTGCTAGGCTGCCTTTTGCTTGCCTGACTGCAGGGTCCCTCAGGACGGGAGGGTCTGGGCCCCTTCTCTGCTCCCTTCCTGGGACTTTCTTGTGTGAGAGAGGAAAGGGCTGCCTGGGCCGCGCCACAGGATCTGTGAGGCCATAACTGGGGCTGTTTTAAGTCTGCAGGGTGTGGAAGCTGTGGTGCAGGGAGGACAGAGCCCAGCCCGGCCTCTGGGAGAGAGAATGGGGAGCTCCCTGGGCCCTCCCCTGTCCCTGCAGTTCACAGCTCATGAGCCAGAAGTGGTCCATTTTATAACCATAAAACCCTGAGGAGTGCATGGGCCCCTGGGGAGAATCAAGGCCTCTTCTGCTGCCATTGGGACAACACAAGTTCTACAGAGCAGGTGGAGCCCGTGCAGGGTGGGAGCAGAGGGTGACACCCTCTGACACAGGCTGGGGAGGGACCCTGGGCATCTGTGTGGGAGTGCAGGGCCTCAGTGCAGGCAGCAGCTTGGGGTGTGTCCCGCCGGACCCCCAGCAGAGGCCATTGGTGTGGAAGAGAATCCCAGGGTAAATCCCAGGAAAGCAGGGCTGGGACACGGCTGCCGCTGAGGTTATTCAAAGGTGGAAGCCAGGGGACTGCCTGAAAGGCTGTGCAGGAGCTCCAGGTTTGGGCTCGCTGCCTGGAAGATGGGAGGTGTCCTGTGCTTGGTGGCCAGAAGATGAGGGTGAGGCAGGTTAAGGAGGAAATCACGGCTCAACCTGGTCCTGGGCTGGGGCCTGGCTGGGAAACTCCCAGCTCAGGAGCAGAGCATGGGAGAGGCACAGCCGAGGCCCCTGGGTGGTCAGGAAGTGCATGAAAGCATCGCTGAGCCTCGGGTCCTCCATCTATACAGTGGGCGGGATGATGTGGGGTCCTTCTGCCCTAGAAGGAACGTTTTAGGCACAAATGAGGAAATAACACAGAAAGACTTGGAGGCTTAGCCAACATAAGGCGTGAGGCAGCGCCAGGGTAGAATCACTGCTGTTTTAATTGGCTGTCATCAAATATAATGTCTTGTCTTCATGATTTGGATTGGAGGTGGAAATATTAAATTACAAATCATCTATCTTGCAGTCAGTGGACCTCCCTGATGGTGGCTTCCCAAGTTCCCTGTAACCACCTGTGACTGATGAGCCATCAGCAGGGATGGGAGGGATGGAGCCTCGGACATCACCTACTCACTTCTGCTTGTTAAGTAACAGGACCTGGGGCCGCTTCTCAGGGCTGGGGCTGAGTTTCCCGTGCCCACTGTGGTGCTGGGCGCATCTGCTGTCTCTGGGGAGACAGACACAAAGCGGAAAGGTAGGAGCAGGAAGAGCTGTGAGTCCAGGTGGCCCTGTGGTCCCATGCCTGCTGCAGGCCACCGCCCATCCTGGAAGGATGCATTTTCCTCATAAATACCTGGGCAAGAGGCTGGGTGCACCTTCCCTTCCGCCCTCCTGCTGAGCTGGGTGGCTGCATCCAGGGGATTTTTCTATCTCTGCCATTAAACAAATCCTGGCAGGTGAATTAGCTATGGGAGGTTTCAGGTGATTTCATTTTCAAAAGAAGTCAAAACAAGCACATACTATGCTTGGAAAATATAATAGCTTTCTAATGAAAAGAGGCTGCAAATGGGTCATCAAACAAATGTAAACAAATAGATCAATAAACATGGGCAGACACGTGTTCACAGAGGACAATTCGAAGTTGAAATGTGACGTGTTCACAGAGGACAATTCGAAGTTGAAATGTGAAATGGACCCGCACAGAGGTGCCAGCCCTGAGATGTACAGGGGCCGAGGGTGCAGCCAGGGCCACAGGGATGAGCAGTGGAGCCGGGTTAGTGTCACTGCCATGCCCTAAGAAACAGGGACGGGAGGGGAAGAGGGTCCGGAACCACCTGGGAGGCAGATTTGTTTGATTTGTTTCAGGAATCCTTCCTGCCCTGTGATTTAGGAACTAACGTTTCATTCTCCTCTTTCTGCTCCTCCTCCCACCAATAAAGTGCCTGCCCTTCATCAGAGCACACACGGGTCCTGCTGGCTCAGGGCCCATCGAGGCCAGTGTCCCGGGCCCTGCAGGGCATGTCTGAGGGAGGCCCACCAGGGCCAGGGGCCAGGGCCATGGGGAAAAGCTACCCCTGTGGATGGGTTTGACCGCAGCCACGCTGTTCCCCTCAGGAATCAAGGAGGACCCTTTCCTTGTCCCTGGGAAGCAGGGGCTTCCCTAGGTGGTGGCTTCTCAATGGCTCCTCCCCGGCAGGCTTCCTGCCCTCCCTCCACTCTGAGTCAAGTTTCTCCTGCCCACCTGCTGACTTCATTCCTGTCCCCCTCATCTTCCCAGGCGGGGTCTTCCTGAGCTGCTCCCCTGACACTTAGGAGCTTGACCAGCCAAGGGGCCTGGCCCTCTCCAGGGTGCTGAAACCTGCTGCCGCTTTCTGGGTGGGGACGCGTGGCTGTCCCCGGATGAGCAGATGCGGGACCCGGTGGCAGAACTACAGTTGTTTTGGTGTTTCCACCGTGCCCTAAATCCAGTGAGAAGCAGCTTGAAGATACCTGGTACAGGATGCCCTGCTAATAGCACACTGCTGAGCAGAGGCCTGCAAGAGCAGCTTTATCCTGGATGTGCTCAGGGAATCTTCAGAGTCCAACACACGCCCCTCCAGTGGGAGAGCAGCTTTGTCC
>NW_022445489.1:0-2791 GCF_009761245.1 Sapajus apella | reverse complement strand
TAGAAAGAGATATTTCCAGCCATATACAGGCACAGGAAAATTAGCGGTAAGCTCACGTCTAAACCTCAGAAGAAACGTCTCTTTCAAACTGCTCTGCTGTGTGTTCCTCCACGATAGGAAGTTGCATCTGTGTTGAGATTCAGTGAGTAAGAAAAATGTTTCTTCTAAAATCTGCGTTTGGATATTCCTGAGTGAATGGGAGTATAGGGTGTAATGAGAAATATTTGGCTGTAAAACAAAAACGGAGCTATCCAGCAGAAGGATTGTCAAGGTGTATATTCACCTTACAGAGGTAAAGAGAGGTGAGAATGTAGCAGTGCAGAAAGCATTTCTTTGGAGAACATAGAAAGAGCTATTTCCAGCCATATACAGGCACTTAAGAATTAGCGGTAATATCACGTCTGAACCACAGAAGAAACGTCTCTTTCAAAGTGCTCTGCTGTGTGTTCGTTCACCTTTCCTAGTTGCATCTATGTTTAGGTTTATCGAGTTAGAAACACGTTTCTTTTAAAAGTTGTGGTTGGATATTCCCGAGTGAATGGGAATATAGGGTGTAATGAGACATATCTGGCTCTAAAACAAAAACGAAGCTATGTAGCAGAATGATTGTAATCAAGTATGTTCAACATACAGAGTTAAACAGGGGTGTGAATGTAGCAGTTCAGAAACACTTTCTTTTGATAATCTAGAAAGTGATATTTCCAGCCACATACAGGCACCTTAGAATTAGTGGTAATATTGCATCTAAACCACAGGAGAAACGTCTCTTACAAACTGCTCTGCTGTGTCTTCGTTCACCTTAGGTAGTACCATCTATGTTTAGATTCAGCGAGTTAGAAACACTTTTCTTCTGAAAGCTGCATTTGGATATTCCTGAGTGAATTGTAGTAAAGCATGTAACGAGAAACATCCGGATGTAAAGCAAAAACGGAGCTATCTAGCAGAATGATTGTCAAGGTGTATATTCAACTGACAGAGTTATATAGATGTGTGAATGTAGCAGATCAGAAACCCTTTCTTCGGAGAATCTAGAAAGAGATATTTAAAGCCTTATACAGGCACATAAGAATTACCGGTACATCGCGTCTAATCCACAGGAGAAACGTCTCTTTCAAACTGCTCTGCTGGGTGTTCTTTCACCTTAGGAAGTTGCATCTATGCTTAGTTTCCGAGTCTTAGAATCAGGTTTCTTCTAAATGCTGCGTTTGCATATTCCTAAGTGAAAGGGATTATACTGTGTAATGAGAAATATCTGCCTCTAAAATAAAAACGAAGCTATCTAGCAGAATGATTGTCAAGGTGTGTATTCAACTTACAGACTTAAACAGATAAGTGAACGTAGCAGTTCAGAAACCATTTCCTTGTAGAATCTGGGAAGAGATATTTACAGGCATATACAGGCACTTGAGAATTACTGGTAAGATCGCGTCTAAACCACAGCAGAAACGTCTCTTACAAACTGCTCTGCTGTGTGTTCGTTCACCTTAGGAAGTTGCATCTATGTTGAGATTCAGCCAGATAGAAACACGTTTCATGTAAAAGCTGCGTTTGGATATTACTGAGTGAATGGTGTTATAGGGTGTAAGGAGAAATAACTGGCTGTAAAACAAAAACGGAGCTATCTACCATAATGATTGTCATGTTGTGTATTTAAGTTACAGAGTTAAACAGACATGTGAATGTAGCAGGTCGGAACACCTTTCTTTGGACAATCTGGAAAGAGATATTTCCAGCCATATACAGGCTCATAAGAATTTGCGGTAAGGTCGCGTCTAAACCACAGGAAAAACGCCTCTTTCAAACTGCTCTGCTGTGTGTTCGTTCATCTGTGGAAGTTGCATCTATGTTTAGATTCAGGGAGTGAGAAACACGTTGTTCTAAAAGCCGCGTTTGGATATTCCAGAGTGAATGGGAGTATACGGTGTAACGAGAAATATCTGGCTTTAAAACAAAACGGAGCTATCTATCAGAATGATTGTCAAGGTGTATATTCAACTTACAAAGTTAAACAGATGTGTGAATGCAGCAGTCCAGAAACCATTTCTTTGGAGAATCTGGAAAGAGATATTTCCAGCCATATGCAGGCTCATAAGAGTTACCGGTAAGATCGCGTCTAAACCACAGGAGAAACGTCTCTTTCAAACTACTCTGCTGTGTGTTCATTCACCTTAGGATGTGGCATCTATGTTTGGATTCAGCGAGTTAGAAACACGTCTCTCCTAAAAGCTGCGTTTCGGTATTCCTGAGTGAATGGGAGTGTAGGGTGTAATGAGAAATATCTGGCTGTAGAACTAAAACGGAGCTATGTAGCAGAATTAGTGTCAAGGAGTATATTCAACTTACAGAGTTAAACAGTTGTGTGATTGCACCAGTTCAGAATCCCTTTCTTTAGAGAATCTGGAAAGAGATATTTCCAGCCATATACAGGCTCATAAGAATTAGCGGTAAGATCGCGACTAAACCACAGAGAAACGCCTATTTCAAACTGCTCTGCTGTGTGTTCGTTGAAGTTAGGAAAATGCATCTATGTTTAGATTCAACGAGTCAGAAACACGTTTCTTCTGAAATCTGCGTTTGGATATTCCCGAGTGAATGGGAGCGTAGGGTGTAATGAGAAATACCTGGCTCTAAAACAAAAACGAAGCTGTGTAGCAGAATGATTTTCAAGGCGTATATTCAACTTACAGAGTTAAACAGTTTTGTGATTGTACCAGTTCAGAATCCCTTTCTTTCGGGAATCTGGAAAGAGTTATTTCCAGCAAAATACAGGCTGATAAGAATTAGCGGTAAG
>NW_022445488.1:892-2792 GCF_009761245.1 Sapajus apella | reverse complement strand
ACTTAATCCGTTCACGCATAAAATTAATAAATGTAACTAGTTTCCATTATATTGGACTTGTATGTCTTGATTCTGTTCACGATATATGAGCTAAATATGGATGAAATATCTATTGCATAGAAAGTCATATTTCTCTTTGTGTGTTGACAAGTGGAAGGAATAACATAAGGTCTCTGGCAAAAGAAGCTCCTTACTCATGTTTCCATGTGGTGCCATTTTTTTTTTGTAAGATAGCAATAATAAAAGTGATAATTGCATCCTTCCCACCCAAAATGAGTCATCCTAGTGGTTTCCTAAAGAAAAAAGAATAAAAACCTCCAGGCAGATTGGCTGCAGGCTCTTCATATTGTTTTCAATGTACTGGAAAATATAATAATTTGAATATCCCAGAGGCTCTTTTTACTTCAAAATTTGTTCACTTTTACTCCAGGACATGGCTAAGAATTACCATTAGATGGAAAGAGGAAAAAAACTGTGATAATTTCTAACAGGTGACAAAAGAATAATATATATATATATTTTAATCTGTAATCTTTTCCTTCTGAAGGAAACAGAGATTTAGGAAGAGAAAAACCACCAATAGCTATGAACACGTCATCTGCAGATTATTTTTTTACTGGCAAAGTTTAGAAGTTTTCCCTTTTATTTGCATGTCTAAACTAGTAAACCTCTATCTCATATAGTATAATATTTTTTTCTACAAATGTGTTAGTTCTCAATGCCAAGACTCCTGAACAAGGAAGGAACATGTAATTGCTTGGCAGTGTAAGAAGACAGGAAAATGGTGAGAAGCAGACACTAGAACTTGAAAACTTTAAATATAAAAAATATACACTTTTATCAGTACCACATCACACCTATTTACAGGTGTAAATGAAATATTGGTTGGCTGCTTGTTAGTTATTTTCTTCTCTCATTTTTTTTCCATGTCTCTATTATTAAACACAATTACAGGCATACCCATTTTTAGACTGCATTCTAGCCCGGGCAATAAAGCAACACCCCAGTTCTCTCTCCCTCTCCCTCTTCCTCATTCTTCCTCTCCTTCATTTTTTCTTTCTTTTTTTTTAAATTCTTTCTCTTTCTTCCTTTCTCTCTGTCTTGAAATATATTTACTATTCCAAAAAAAAAAAAAAAGACACAGGTCAAAAAAAAAAGATAAATAAAAGAGGCTGAATGACTTGCCAACATCACAAATACGGAACTGTGGTTTAAAAGGTCACTTCAATACTAACATACCTTTGAATACTCCTGGTCAAATCTGTCAGCACCGTCACTGCTGTCATGGACTGAACTATGTCCCCTTAAAATGTCTGTGTCAAAGCCCTAACCCCTAATATGGCTATATTTGACAATAAGGCCTTGAAGCAGGTGATTAAGGTTAAATGAGGGCATAAGGTTGAGATCTAATCCACAAAAACAAACAAATAAACAAACAAACAAAAACACACACACACACACAGAGACTCAGGATTTTTTTTTTTTTAAAAAAACCTGGTCCTGGATCTGGAAAAAAAAATTTTTTTTTAAAGAAAAAGAATAACAAACCCAACTATATGCTGTATGTAACAAACCACTTTAAATATAATGATAAAGCAGGCTGGGCACGGTGGCTCACCCCTATAATCCAACACTTTGGGGGGCCGAGGTGGGCGGATCACGGGGTCAGGAGTTTGAGAATAGCCTGACCAAAATGATGAAACCCCATCTCTACTAAAAACATGAAAATTAGCTGGGTGTGGTGGCATGCGCCTGTAATCCCAGCTACTCAGGAGGCTGAGGCAGGAGAATATCTTGAACTCGGGAGGCAGAGGTTGCAGTGAGCAGAGATTGCGCCAGTGCACTCCAGCCTGAGCAACAAAGCAAGACTCCATCTCAAAAAAAAAAAAAAAAAAAAGAA
>NW_022445488.1:0-792 GCF_009761245.1 Sapajus apella | reverse complement strand
AAAAAAAAAAAAAAAAAAAAAAAAAAAAAAGAAGAAAGAAAGAAAGAGAAAGAGAGAGAGAGAGAGAGAAGGAAGGAAGGAAGGAAGGAAACCACAGTCTAAATCCTTCATGAACATAGACACAAAATACTCAACTAAATTTTGGCAAAATGAATAACAGATTCATACATCATGAGTGGAGTTTATTTTTTATTTTTAAAGACAGGGTCTCACTATGTTGCTAAGGCTGGCCCCTAACTCCTAGGCTCACACAATCCTCCCACCTCAGCTTCTCAAGTAACTGGACTACCTGTGCATGCCAACACACCCAGTTGTGGGTGAGATTTATCCCAGAAATGCAAGGCTAATTCAATATTTGAAAGTCAATCCATGTAAGCCACCATGCTACCAGACTACAGAAGAAAAAAAAATATGATCATATCAACAGATGCAGAAGCCAACTGCCATTCATTTTTTAAAAACTCAGCTAATTAGAAATCAAAGGGAAAATTTTGCTAATCTGCTAAAGGGCATCTTAAAAAAAAGCCATACATCTACAAAAAACATATTTAATTAAAGACTTAAAAAACTGAATACTGGCGGACCTCCTCTTCTGGCTTTGGAGGCCCCCTCCCTCTGTCTCAGTATGGCGGAGCTTGTTCCTTCTGTCTTCTCCCTCTTTAAAGAAAAAAAAAAGAAGAACTTGAAAACCTGTTGTTCTGGGGACATTCAGCACATGGTCAAACTGTCCTATGCACACTGGCCAACCCTGCAGGCATCACCTAGGCTGCTTATAATGTTTTCTCAGGTTTC
>NW_022445487.1:0-2792 GCF_009761245.1 Sapajus apella | reverse complement strand
ATGCTGCTGACCAAGAAAACTTGTCTACAGACTGGGAATTCCTAAGACTGCATCTGCACATAAAGTTTTATTCTACAAAAGTTTTATTCTCTATGGAATTCATAATGAGCTTGACCTATGACACTTGGTATCAAAATAGCAAATACAGAATATTATTATCCCCTCAAGGTACCAACATTGCAACCACAATCTTATTTTTACTCTGGAGTTAGGGGCATTTTCCGATTTACGTGCTCTTTATGCTTTGAAAATACCCTAGAGAAAAGCAGGGGTGGAGGTTGGGGGGGAAAGTTGCTTAAAAGCAATGAAGGGCACTTTTGCAACATTATACAGTTCCCAAAATAGTGCCTTCACTCCTTATCTGAAAATAAATTCAGGTTTAAGATCAAATATTTAAATTAAAAAAAAAAACCATAAAATTTCCACCAAGAAAGTGGGAATATTTTTAATCTTAAAAAGGAAAATGCCTTTATAAGCATAATCCAAAACCACAAAAGCCATAAAAGTAAACTTATAACTCTAACCTTATAAAATTGTAAACCCTCTGCATGACAATAAGCAAACTAAACTAAACCAAACTAAACCATTGGCAACAGGACACAAATAGACCATTCACAGAAATGAAAATAAATGGTAAACATTAAAAAAAATTTTAATGGAAATAAAAATGACAAAATTGCACACTTTACTTATCAGATTAACATTTTTTTTTAATTTGATGAAATCCAATGTTGTCCTGAGTTCATATACAATTAATGAAACAATAAATTGTTGCAAAATTTTTGAAAGGCAATTTGGCAATATCTGTCTTCGATGCATTTCATCTGTTTTGGGAAAGTGCTGCCATTATCTACAGGCACACTTTGTTTTTTTACACCTCACTTTATTTGTAGTTCACAAATACTGTGATTCCTACAGAGTACAGGTTTCTGGCAACCCTGTGGCTCACACGTCTATCAGTGCCCTTTTCCCAAAAACATGTGCTCACTTCATGTCTCTGAGTCACATTTGGAAAGTCTCACAATATCTCATACTTTTTCATGACTATTATATCTGTTATGGTGATCTGTGATCAGTGATCTTTTATGTTACCATTGTAATTGTTTGGGGACCCCACGCACCACTCCCATGTAAGACAGCAAATTTAATTGAAAAATGTTGTGTGTGTCCCAACTGCTCCACCAACCAGCTGTCTCTCATTCTCTCCCTCTGGCCTCCCTGTTTCCTGAGACACAACAATATTGAAATTAGGCCAATTATAGGCGTGGTGGCTCACTCCTGTAATCCCAGCACTTTGGAAGGCCGAGGTGGGCGGATCACCTGAGGTCGGGAGTTCAAGACTAGCCTGGCCAACATGGAGAAACACCATCTCTACTAAAAATACAAAATTAGCTGTGGGTGGTGGTGCATGCCTGTAATCCCAGCTACCCAGGAGGCTGAGGCAGGATAATTGCTTGACCCAGGAAGGTGGAGCTTGCAGTGAGCCAAAATCACACCATTGTGGTCCAGCCTGGGCAACAAGAGCAAAATTCCATCTGAAAAAAAAATAAAGGAAAGAAATTAGACCAATTAATAACTCTACAGTGGTCTCTTAAGTGTTCAAGGGAAAGGAAGAGTCACACATTTCTTTTGTGTTTTTTTTTTTTTTTTTTTTTTTTTTGAGACTGAGTTTCACTCTTGTTACCCAGGCTGGAGTGCAATGGCGCGAACTCGGCTCACCGCACCCTCTGCCTCCTGGGTTCAGGCAATTCTCCCGCGTCAGCCTCCTGAGTAGCTGGGATTACAGGCACGCACCACCATGCCCAGCTAATTTTTTTGTATTTTTAGTAGAGACGGGGTTTCACCATGTTGACCAGGATGGTCTCGATCTCTTGAGAGTCACACATTTCTTACACTAAATCAAAAGCTAGAAATGATTAAGCTTAGTGATGAAGGCGTATCAAAACTAAGATGAGAAAGCTAGGCTTTGTACCAGTCAGTCAGTCAAGTTATGAATGAAAAAGAAAAGTTCTTAAAGGAAATTAAAAGTGCTACTCTAGTAAACATATTAATAATAAAAAAGTAAAACAATCTTACATCTTATTGCTGATAAGAAGAAAGTTATAGTAGTCTGGATAGATCAAACTAGCCACAACATTTCCTAACTCCCTAAGATGCCCTAACTCTCTTCAATTCTCTGAAGTCTGAGAGAGGTGAGGAAGCTGTAGAAGAAAAATTGGAAGCTGGCAGAGTTTGGTTCATTAGATTTAAAGGAAGAAGCTGTCTCCATAACATAAATGTGCGAGGTGAAGCAAGTGCTGATATAGAAGCTTCAGCAAGTTATCCAGAAGATCCAGATAAGATCATTGATGAAGCAAGTTATCCAGAAGATCTAGATAAGATCATCACATTAAACAACGGGTATTCAATGTAAACAAAATACCCTTTTACTGGAAAAAGATGTCATCTAGGACTTTCATAGCTGGAGAAAAACAGCCAATGCCTGGCTTCAAAACTTCAAAAGAGTGACCCTCTAATTAAAGGCTAATGCAGCTGGTGACTTTAAGTTAAAGCCAGTGCTCATTTACCTTTCCAAAGATCATACGGCCTTAAGAATTATGCTAAATCTACTCTGTCTGTGCCTTATAAATGGAACAGCAAAGCGTGGGTGACAGCACATCTGTTTACACCATGGTTTACTAAATACTTTAAGCCTACTATTAAGACCTAGTGCTCAAGGGAAAAGATTTCTTTCAAAATATTATTGCTCACTGGCAATGTATCTGGTCACCCAGGAACTCTGATGGGATGTA
>NW_022445486.1:392-2792 GCF_009761245.1 Sapajus apella | reverse complement strand
TGAGTGAATGGGAGTATAGGGTTTAATGAGAAATATCTGGCTCTAAAACAAAAACGGAGCTATGTAGCAGAATGATTGTCAAGGTGTGTGTTCAACTTACAGATGTAAACAGATGTGTGAATGTAGCGGTTCAGAAACACTTTCTTTGGAGAATCTGGAAAGAGATATTTCGAGCCATAATCAGTCTCATAAGAAATAGCGGTAAGATAGCGTCTAAACCACTGGAGAAACGTCTCTTTCAAACTGCTCTGCTGTGTGTTCGTTGACCTTAGGTAGTTGCATCTATGTTTCGAATTAGCGAGTTAGAAACACGATTCTTCCAAAAGCTGCGTTTGGATATTCCTGAGTGAATGGTAAAAATGGGTGAAATGAGAAATATCTGGCTCTAAAACCAAAGCGGAGCTATGCAGCAGAATGATTGTCAACGTGTATATTAAACTTACAGAGTTAAACAATTGTTTGAATGTCCCAGTTCACTAACACTTTCTCTGGAGAATCTGGAAAGAGATATTTCCAGCCATATACAGACTCTTTAGAATTAGCTTTAGATCGCGTCTAAATCATACGAGAAACGTCTCTTTCAAGCTGCTCTCTTATGTGTTCGTTCACCTTCGGAAGTTGCATCTATGTTTAGATTCAGCGAGTTAGAAACACGTTTCTTCTAAAAGCTGCGTTTGGATATTCCTGGGTTATTGGGAGTACACGGCGTAATGAGAAATATCTGGCTCTAAAACAAAAACGGAGCTATGTAGAAGAATGATTGTCAAGGTGTGTATTCTACGTACAGTGTTAGACAGATGTGTGAATGTAGCAGTTCACTAACCCTTTCTTTGGAGAATCTGGAAAGAGATATTTCCAGCCATTAAAAGGCTGATAAGGATAAGCGGTAAGAGCGAGTCTAAACCACAGGTGAAACGTCTCTTTCAAACTGCTCTGCTCTGTGTTCGTTCAACGTAGGAAGTTGCATCTATGTTTAGATTCAGCGAGTTAGAAACAGGTTTCTTCTAAAAGCTGCGTTTGTATATTCCTGGGTTGTTGGGAGTATTGGGTGTAATGAGAAATATCTGGCTCTAAAACAACAACGAAGTTATGTAGAAGAATGATTGTCAAGGTGTGTATTCAACTTACAGAGTTAGACAGATGTGTGAATGTAGCAGTTCAGAAACCCTTTTCTTGGAGAATCTGGAAAGAGATATTTCCAGCCATATACAGGCTAATAAGAATTAGCTTTAATATCGTGTCTAAACCACAGGAAAAACAACTCTTTCAAACTGCTCTGCTCTGTGTTCGTTGACCTTAGGAAGTTGCATCTATGTTTCCATTCAGCGAGTTAGAAACACGTTTCTTCTAAAAGCTGCGTGTCGATATTCTTGAGTGACTGGTAGTATACAGTGAAATGAGAAATATCTAGCTCTAAAACAAAAACGGAGCTATGTAGCAGAATGATTGGCAAGGTGTATATTAAACTTACAGAGTTAAACAATTGTGTGAATGTAGCTGTTGAATAACCCTTTCTTTGGAGAATCTGGAAAGAGATGATTCCAGCCATATACAGGCTCTTAAGATTTAGCGGTAAGATCGCTTCTAAACCACTGGAGAAACGTCTCTTTCAAACTGCTATGCTGTGTTTGGTTCACATTAGGAAGTTGCATCTATGTTTAGATTCAGCGAGTTAGAAACAGGTTTCTTCTAGAAGCCGCGTTTTTATATTCCTGGGTTATTGGGATTATAGGGTGTAATGAGAAATATCTGGCTCTAAAACAAAAACGGAGATATGTAGAAGAATGAGTGTCAACGTGTGTATTCAACTTACAGAGTTAGACAGATGTGTGAATGTAGCAGTTCAGAAACCCTTTCCTTGGACAATCTGGAAAGAGATATTTCCAGCCATATACAGGCTCATAAGAATTAGCTGTAAGTTCACGTCTAAACCACAGGAGAAACGTCTCTTTCAGACTGCTCTGCTCTGTGTTCGTTCAACTCAGGAAGTTACATCTATGTATAGATTCAGCTAGTTAGAAACACGTTTCTTCTAAAAGCTGCGTGTCGACATTCTTGAGTGAATGTAAGTATGCAGTGTAATGAGATATATCTGGCTCTAAAACAACAACGGAGCTATGTAGCAGAATGATTTTCAAGGTGTATATTACACTTACTGAGTTAAACAATTGTGTGAATGTAGCAGTTGAATAACCCTTTCTTTGGAGAATCTGGAAAGAGATATTTCCAGCCATATACAGACTCTTTAGAATTAGCTTTAAGATCGCTTGTAAAGCATATGAGAAATGACTCTTTAAAACTACTCCACGGTGTGTTCGTTCACCTTGGAAGCTGCATCTGTGTTTAGATTCAGCGAGTTAGAAACACTTTTCTCCACAAAGCGGCGTTTGGATCTTCCTG
>NW_022445486.1:0-382 GCF_009761245.1 Sapajus apella | reverse complement strand
CAGTTGAATAACCCTTTCTTTGGAGAATCTGGAAAGAGATATTTCCAGCAATATACAGAATCTTAATAATTAGCTATAAGATCGCGTCTAAATCACATTAGAATCGTCCCTTTCAAACTGATCTCTTATGTTTTCGTTCACCTTCGGAAGTTGCATCTATGTTTAGATACTGCAAGTTAGACACACGTTTCTCCAAAAAGCGGCGGTTGGATATTCCTGAGTGAATGGGAGTATAGGGTGTAATGAGAAATATGTGGCTCTAAAACAAAAACGGAGCTATGTAGCAGAATTATTGTCTAGGTGTATGTTCAACATACAGAGTTAAACATATGTGTGTATGTAGCAGTTCCGAAACAATTTCTTTGGAGAATCTGGAAAGAGA
>NW_022445485.1:1842-2793 GCF_009761245.1 Sapajus apella | reverse complement strand
GGCCATGTTGTCCCATCGATTGTTGAAAAGGGGTCACAGTCACAGCTCGCAGAGGGTGTGGATCCCGGGAGGTGGGATCCCGACGCTCCCAGTGGAATCTGCCTGCCCCCAGCGTCCAGTCACATCCCTCAGGGGCTGGCAGCTGCCGCGTTGTGCCTGGGGACCCACGTGACACAGGCAGTTTCTCGTGGGGACCCTAGGTGAATCCCGAATCCCCTATGCCAGCGAGACTGCACAGGAGCATGGGCGAAGGTTGTGTTGTCACCACGGCACACGGCTCCCACCTGAGGGTGTTGAGGACTCGTGTGTGTAAATCCTCTTCCAGTTCTAAGCTTTAATGATGACTCGTTGGTGGGAGATCCATGGGTTTGGGGCATGGCAAATGATTATAAATGGCCAGAGAGGTGGCCAGGCACGGGCTAACGACTGGAGGCCGAGGCAGGAGGATCACTTGAGGCCAGGAGTTCAAGGCCAGACTGGACAACATAGTGAGAACCCCATCTCTCTCTCTTTTTTTTTTTTTTTTTTTCAAAGATGGGGTTTCACCATGTTGGTCAGGCTGGTCTTGAACTCCCGACCTCAGGTGATCTGCCCGCCTCGGCCTCCCAGAGGGTTAGGATTACAGGCGTGAGCCACCGTGCCCGGCCATGAGAACCCCATCTCTAAAAAAAATTTTTTTTCAGGCCGGGCGCGGTGGCTCACGCCTGTAATCCCAGCACTTTGGGAGGCTGAGGCGGGTGGATCACGAGGTCAAGAGATCGAGACCATCCTGGTCAACATGGTGAAACCCCGTCTCTACTAAAAATACAAAACATTAGCTGGGCATGGTGGTGCGTGCCTGTAATCCCAGCTACTCAGGAGGCTGAGGCAGGGGAATTGCCTGAACCCAGGAGGCGGAGGTTGCGGTGAGCCAAGATCGTGCCATTGCACTCCAGCCTGGGTAACAAGAGT
>NW_022445485.1:1406-1742 GCF_009761245.1 Sapajus apella | reverse complement strand
AAAAAAAAAAAAAAAAAAAAAAAATTTTTTTTCAAGTACTCAGGTGTGGTGGCATTCCTGTGGCCCTAGCTACTCTGGAATCTAAGGCAGGAGGATCGCTTGAGCCTGGGAGGTCGAGGCAGCAGTGAGCTATGATCACACTGCTGCACTCCAGCCTGGGTGACAGGGCAAGATCTTGTCTCTGAAACATAAAAATGAAGATGTGTCTATTCCAGAGGTCAGGAAACTACAGCCCGTAGACCACAGCCACGTCAGGTCCATTCCCTGTTTTTATACAGCCGGAAATCCAAGAATGACTTTTGCATGCTGTTACTGTTTTTTTTTTTTTTTTTTTTG
>NW_022445485.1:0-1306 GCF_009761245.1 Sapajus apella | reverse complement strand
AAAGTGCTGGGATTACAGGCTTGAGCCACCGCGCCCGGCCTTGCATGCTGTTACTCTTACTAGAGGCTGGGTCTCCACGTCACCCAGGCTGGAGTGCACTGGTGCAATCCCAGATCCCTGCAGCCTTGACCTCCTGGGCTCAAGCAGTCCTCCCCACTCAGCCTCCTGAGTAGCTGGGATCACAGATAGGCACCCCACCATGCCCGGCTAATTTAATTTTGTTTTCTGTACACATGGGGTCTTGCTATGTTGCCCAGGCTGGTCTCAAATTCCTGCACTCAAAGGATCGTCCTGCCTTGGCCTCCCAAAGAGATGGCGTTATAGGTGTTAGCCACTGTGCCCGGCCAGGATTTGTGTCCATAAATAAAGTGTCGTGGAAACTCCGTTGTGTCTTTTTTTTTTTTTTTGAGATGGAGTCTCACTCTGTCACCCAGGCTGGAGTGCAATGGCTCGACCTCAGCTCACTGCAACCTCCGCCTCCTGGATTCAAGTGATTCTCCTACCTCAGACTCCCAAGTAGCTGGGACTATAGGCGCACACCACCACACCTGGCTAATTTTTATATTTTTGGTAGAGATGGGGTTTCACCACGCGAGGCAGGCTGGTCTTGAACTCCTGACCTCAGGTGATCCACCCGCCTCGGCCTCCCAAAGTGCTGGGATTACAAGCGTGAGCCACTGCACCCAGCCAGATTGTGTCTAATTCTTTACATATGGTCGGCTGCATTTGCATGATAAGGGCACCGTTCAGGGCCACAGTCCTGACTGGCTTGTGAACATGAAAATATTTACCACCAGCAGGTGCAGCGGCTCACGCCTGTAATCCCAGCACTTTGGGAGGCCGGGGCAGGTGGGGCACTTGAGGCCTGGCGTTTGAGACCAGCCTGGCCAATATGGTGAAACTCCGTCTCTACTAAAAATACAAAAATTAGCTGGGCGTGATGGTACACCCCTGTGGTCCCAGCTTCTAGGGAGACTGAGGCATGGGAATTGCTTGAGGGGCAGAGGTTGCAGTGAGCCGAGATCGCACGACCACATAACATACCTGTGGTCCCAGCACTTTGGGAAGCCTAGGCTGGAAGATTGCCTGAAGCTAGGAGTTCAAAGCCAGCCTGGGCAACAGAGCAAGATCCCCTCTCTACAAAAAATAGAAAACTGAGCCTGGCGTGGTGATGCATACCTGTGGTCCCAGGTATGGCGGGCTGAGGTGGGAGGGTGGATTAAGCCTGGAAATTTGAAGTTGTAGTAAGCCGAGATCGCACCACTGCACTCCAGGTGGACAACAGGGGGACACTCTCTCTCTGTTA
>NW_022445484.1:0-2793 GCF_009761245.1 Sapajus apella | reverse complement strand
TATTGTCAGTTATGTTGGTGTTTACATGGTAAGTTGATTTTTCCAGATGAGCCCAAAACTGACCGTGGGAAGAGCCTGCAGATGAGCAATCTCAGTTATTCAAACACACATTTCAGTGTCAGCCCTGGGTATCATCTACACCACCCCAAACTCTTGTGACTTCACTGCTGTCCTCTACCTGCCTACCACAAGAAATGGTAAGAATTTCCAAGCCAGTTGGAGATATGTCTCCACCAACTGTGTGAAATGCGGGCGTAATAGAGATTTGTTTTGTCTTCCAACACTAGCACTTAAGGCAAAGAAAGACCAAGGGGAATCAGACTAGTTCTCACCAAGTAACTGTGGGATAAAAAGCATTAGAATTTCTGTTCTACAAAAGTTGAACTTTTTTAGATTTTTTTATTCCAGATTAGAAGGGCTGTTTCAGGCCATTCTTACACATTGCTACACAGACGTTTCCAAGACTGGGTAATTTTTAAGAAAGGAGGTTCAATCGTCTCCTGGTTCTGCAGGCTGTTCGGGAAGCACAGCACTGGCATCTGCTTCTGGGAGGCCTCAGGAAGCTGATGCTTATGGAAGGCAAAGGAGGAGCTTGCAGTCACATGGCAAAAGCAGGAGCAAGGCGGCGAGGGGTGGGGGTGCCACACACTTCTGAATGACTGCACCTCGTGAGAGCTCACTGTGGTGAGGACAGCACTAAGGCTGAGGGATCCACTTCCGTGTCCCAAATACCACATGTTAGGCCCCCACTGTCCCACCTTGAAATTACATCACAACCTGAGACTTGGAGGGGATTACCAAACTGCATCAGGGCAACATAAGCAAATATAAAAGCAAAAATGCATCTAAAGATCTCTTGGTCAGAGTAGCCAGTGAATATTAAGTTGAAAGGAGGCACTGGGACTACCGTGGACAATCAAAGGAATGAGAACGAGAAACCTCTACCCATGTGGTTAAGAAAGTCCTGTCAGATAGGGAGACTGACAGGCTAATATTGACCACTTTCTATGCCACCAGTGTGGCAGGCAATGGCAATCCTCAAAGACCACAGGGAGAATTAGAAATCCTTTGAACTATGGAGGATTCAGCTCCCACAGAGCAGCATAGGAAGCCTCATTTCATCTCCTGAGCTCTTAGTTTGCTCATACTCCCGACCTCGATCTTCTTGTTCATGCCATCTCTACCTAGGTATGTTGATCTGGGCTCGGCATGTCTCCAAACATGATGTCAGGAGTGTTACAACTTATGGCCCTTCAGGTGGAAACAAGCACAAACCTAGCAAGCCTCTGCAGGTGAGAGAACTTCCATGGAAGGGCACTGTGGCCTCCAAGACAGTGCTCAGGTGATACGCCTTAGGTTAGCGTCTTTCCTGAGATTTAAGTGGTCAACCTGAGTCAAGAATAACCCTTTTCCAAGGTGTCAATTTGCCATGCTTCCTAAAGGTGGTATTTTAGGCCAGCAACTTCAATTCAAACATACCCCAAGAACGTTCAGTTTGGGCCTCAAAAATACCAACATCGCCACTATAAAACTAAATGTGCATGCCCCTCTTTGGTGCTTGATACACAAAACTCAAGAAGTCCGAACCACATGCAATGGAACAGATCTCCTTCCAGTGCTTGAGTAGCATAAAGGAAATACAGCCTTCCAGTTAGAGACCAATCTCAGCCTGTAAAATCCAATATAAGCCCTAGAGATCAACACTTGCTAATTACTAGTCGGCAAGAGGGATTTGTGTTCAGTTGTAACATTGCTGTTATAAACATGAGCCCACACAGCCAGATTGTAAAGATACAACATATGAGCAATCTCAGCTATTTAAACACATACTTTGGTCTCGGTCCTGGGCAGCATCTACACCATACCAGACTTTATTTTTTATGTCTGAGGTGGAATATTGCTCTGTTGTCAGGCTGGAGTGCAGTGGCATGATCTCGGCTCACTGCACCTCCAACTTTCTGGTTCAAGTGATTCTACTGCCTAAGCCTCCTGAAAAGCTGGGATTATAGGCATGTGCCACTACACCCCAGCTAACTTTTATATATTTAGTAGAGACTGGGTTTGCCCATGTTAGCCAGAGTGGTGTGGATCTGACCTCATGATCCACTCACCTAGGCCTCCCAAACGCTGAGATTACATGCATAAGCCACTGCACCTCACCTTTGCTGTTCTTTACTTCTATCAAAGTAGTGCTCAGAACACATAGATCGCCACCAAAGACTTGGAGATATGTCTACTATTGTGTAAAATATTGGCATAGTTTAGAGATTTTTTTCCCCCAAACTCTGGCCCTTGCAAAGAAAGGCCGAGAAGAATCAGACATGTTCCTACCAAGCAACTGTGGGATAACAAAGAATGGGCTTTCTGCTCCACAAGATTGAAGTTTCTAATGAATTTGTGTCCCGGGATCTTTATCATCATTTTAGGAGTGGCATCAGGCCATTCTTGCATTGCTAATAAATACGTAAACTTTCTATTTTTTAAGAAAGGAGCTTTAGCTGTCTCATGGTTCTACAGGCTGTATGGGAAGCACAGCACTGGTATCCGCTTCTGGAGAGGGCACCGTGGAAGGCAGGGGGGAAGCCTGCAAAAGTCACGTGGCAAAAGCTGAAGAAAGGCAAGGCGGAGGAGCCACACACTTGAGTGACTAGATCTCCTGAGAACTCACTATGGTGAGGACAGCACCAAGCCATGAGGGATCCACTTCCACAACACAAACACCTCCTACCAGGCCCCACTGTTCAATATTGGGATTGTATCATCGTGAGATTTGGAAGGGATAGCCAAACTCTA
>NW_022445483.1:2504-2794 GCF_009761245.1 Sapajus apella | reverse complement strand
GCTTTTTGGAGAAACTTGTTTCTAACTCGGAGAATCTAAATATAGATGTAACTTCCGAAGGTGAACGAACACACAGTGGAGCAGTTTGAAGGAGACGTTTCTCGTATGATTTAGATGCGATCGTAAAGCTAATTCTTAAGCGTCTGTATAAGGCTGGAAATATGTCTTTCCAGATTCTCCAAAGAAAGGGTTAGTGAACTGCTACATTCACACAACTGGATAACTCTTTAAGTTTAATATACTCCTTGACAATGATTCTGCTACATAGCTCCGTTTCTGTTTTAGAGCCA
>NW_022445483.1:1811-2404 GCF_009761245.1 Sapajus apella | reverse complement strand
TTGTGTTAGAGCCAGACATTTCTCATTAAACCCTATACTCCCATTCACTCAGGAATATCCTAACCCAGCTTTTTGGAGAAACGTGTTTCTAACTCCCAGGATCTAAACATAGATGCAACTTCCGAAGTTCAACGAACACACAGTGGAGGAGTTTGAAAGATACATTTCTCGTGTGATTTAGATGCGATCTTAAAGCTAATTCTAAAGAGTCTGTATATGGCTGGAAATATCTCTTTCCAGATTCTGCAAAGAAAGTGTTATTGAACTGCTACATTCACACAATTGTTTAGCTCTGTAAGTTTAATATACACATTGACAATGATTCGGCTACGTAGCTCCGTTTCTGTTTTAGAGCCAGATATTTCTCATTAAACCCTATACTCCCATTCACTCAGGAGTATCCAAACGAGGCTTTTTCGAGAAAAGTGTTTCTAACTCGCAGGATCTAATCATAGATGCAACTTCCGAAGGTGAACCAACACACAGTGGAGCAGTTTGAAAGAGACGTTTCTCGTATGATTTAGATGCGATCTTAAAGCTAATTCTTAAGTAATTCTATATGGCTGGAAATATCTCTTTCCAGATTCTCCAAA
>NW_022445483.1:477-1711 GCF_009761245.1 Sapajus apella | reverse complement strand
GGTTCCAGATTCTCCAAAGAAAGGGTTAGTGAACTGCTACATTCACACAATTGTTAAAGTCTGTAAGTTTAATATACAGCTTGACATTCATTCTGCTACATAGCTCCGTTTTTGTTTTAGAGTAAGATATTTCTCGTTAAACCCTATACTCACATTCACTCAGGAATATCTATACGCAGCTCTTTGGAGATACGTGTTTCTAACTCGCAGAATATAAACATAGATGCAACTTCCGAAGGTGAACGAACACAGAGTGGAGCAGTTTGAAAGAGACGTTTCTGCTATGATTAAGTTGCGATCTTAAAACTAATGCTTAAGAGTGTCTATATGGCTGGAATTATCTCTTTCCAGATTCTCCAAAGAAAGGGTTAGTGAACTGCTACATTCACACAATTGTTTAACTCTGTTAGTTTAATATGCCCTTTGACAATCATTCTACTACATAGCACCGTTTTTGTTTTAGAGCCAGATATTTCTCATTAAACCCTATACTCCCATTCACTCAGGAATATCCAAACGCAACTTTTTCGAGAAAGGTGTTTCTAACTAGCAGAATCTAAACATAGATGCAACTTCCGAAGTTGAACGAACACACATTGGAGCAGTTTGAAAGAGACGTTTCTCCTATGATTTAGATGCGATCTGAAATCTAATTATTAAGATTTTGTATAGGGCTGGAAATATCCCTTTCCAGATTCTCCAAAGAAAGGGTTAGTGAACTGCTACATTCGCACAACTGGTTAACTCTGTAAGTTTAATATACACCTTGACAATCATTCTGCTACATAGCTTCGTTTCTGTTTTAGAGCCAGATATTTCTCATTAAAACCTATACTCCCATTCACTCAGGAATATCTATACGCAGCTTTTTGGAGATATGTGTTTCTAACTCGCAGAATGTAAACATAGATGCAACTTCCGAACGTGAACGAACACACAGTGGAGCAGTTTGAAAGAGACGTTTCTCCTATGATTAAGATGCGATCTTAAAGCTAATGCTTAAGAGTGTCTATATGGCTGGAATTATCTCTTTCCAGATTCTCCAAAGAAAGGGTTAGTGAACTGCTACATTCACACAATTGTTTAACTCTGTAAGTTTAATATACACATTGACAATCATTCTGATACATAGCTCCGTTTTTGTTTTAGAGACAGATATTTCTCATTATACGCTATACTCCCATTCACTCAGGAATATCCCAACGCAGCTTTTTGGAGAAACGTGTTTCTAACT
>NW_022445483.1:0-377 GCF_009761245.1 Sapajus apella | reverse complement strand
TAGAGTCTGTATATGGCTGGAAATATCACTTTCCAGATTCTCCAAAGAAACGGTTAATGAACTGCTACATTCACACAATTGGTTAACTCTGTAATTTTAATATACACCTTGACATTCATTCTGCTACATAGCTCCGTTTTTGTTTTAGAGCCAGATATTTCTCATTAAGCCCTATACTCCCATTCACTCAGGAATATCCAAATGCAGTTTTTGGAGAAAGGTGTTTCTATCTCACAGGATCGAAACATAGATGCAACTTGTGAAGGTGACCGAACACACAGTGGAGCAGTTTGAAAGAGACGTTTCTCGTATGATTTAGATGCGATCTTAAAGCTAATTCTTAAGAGTCTGTATATGGCTGGAAATATCTCTTTCCG
>NW_022445482.1:0-2794 GCF_009761245.1 Sapajus apella | reverse complement strand
AAAAAAAAAAAAAAAAAAAAGAAGGAAAAAAAAAATTGGTACTTTGGAGGGTTTTGAGCAAGGAGCATTTGGACTTCCATGCTGGAATGACGCATCTGGCGTCTGGGATGAGACTGGAGTGGAAGAAGGCAAGGATGGAACACAGACCAGAGAGGACATGGCCGAGGTCATCATCCACGGAGGAGACATCAGTGGCTTGGACCTGGGTGGGCAGCAGAGGTGATGAGAAGTGATCACCGCTGCACAAATGCAAAGATGGAGCAAACAAACCTGCCGACAGATAGGATGTGGGGTGTGAAGGTGGGTCAAAGATGATTCCAGGGTTTTTGGACTTGGCAATTATTTGAATAGAGTTGTGGTTACAAAAACGGATGTCTTCTTTCCAAAGGATCTCTTGGCTGGGTGCAGTGGCTCATGCTTGTAATCCCAGCAGTTTGGGAGGCCAGGGCGGGTGGATCACCTGAAGCCAGCAGTTCAAGACCACCCTAGCCAACATAGTGAAACCCCATCTCTTCTAAAAAATACAAAAAATTAGCTGGGCGTGGTGGTGAGCACCTATAATCCCAGCTACTCGGGAGGCTGAGGCAGGAGAATTACTTGAACCCAGAAGGCGGAGGTTGCAGTGAGCCTAGATTGTGCCATTGCACTCTAGGCCAGGCAACAGTGTGAGACTTCATCTCGAAAAAAAAAAAAAAAAAAGTCCGGGCGTGGTGGCTCATGCCTGTAATCCAAGCATTTGGAGGCCAAGGCGGGTGGATCACCTGAGGTCGGGAGTTCAAGACCAGCCTGACCAACATGGTGAAAACCCGTCTTTAAGGAAAAAAAAAAAAAAAAAAGGGATCTCTTGGGCTGAGCTCACCAAGCAGGGACTGGCACTGGGCACTGGGGTCAACGCTTCTCCAGCCCCTCTGGTCCCAGTCCTGCAGTGGAGGAGACGCCAGGCAGCAGATGGTTTCACAGTCAGGTGGGGCAGGACCGTAAGGACAGAGAGACCTGGTGCACGTGAGGAGGGAAAACAGACTGCACCTGTGGCCTTGTTTCTTCTTCTGGGGCACATATTTTAGGAAGGGCATTGACAAATTGGTGCATTAAACAAGATCCAAAGTCGGCGGGGGCTCACACCTGTAATCCTAGCACTTTGGGAGACTGAGGCAGGTGGGTTGCCTGAGGTTAGGAGTTTGAAACCAGCCTGAGCAACATGGAGAAAGCCCGTCTCTCCTAAAATAAAAAATAAAAAAATTTAGCAAGACGTGGTGGTGCGCGTCTGCAATCCCAGCTGCTGTGGAGGTTGGGGCAGGAGAATAGCTTGAACCTGGGAGGCGGAGGTTGCAGTGAGCTGAGATTGCACCACTGCATCTAATAGCTACTCTAATTTTGAAGCAAAGATGGCCCTAATTTATTGATGAAATGGTCACAGGTGCTGCTAATCTTCCTCCGGAATGTTCTGTTCCTTCATCATGGGAAGAAGTACTACATTTGGTTACAGGTTGGCTGGAATAAAGAAGCAAGTTTCTCCCATTCTATTTCATGGGTTCCCTTCTCCTCAGGTTTCTCCATGGATCTCTTGGGAATCCGTGGACTCAGCTCAAGAAATCCTGTATTGGCCGGGAGTGGTGGCCCATACTTATAATTCCAACACTTAAAGTTTTTTTCAAGCCAGGCGTGGTGGCTGTAATAGACCACGCATATTAACATGCCTGTAATCTGAGCACTTTGGGAGGCTGAGGGGGGAAGATCACAAGATCAGGAGTTCAAGACCAGCCTGGCCAACATGGGGAAACCCTGTCGCTACTAAAATAAAAAGGCAGCCACGATGGCTCACACCTATAATCCCAGCATTTTGGGAGTCCGAGGCGTGTGGATCACCTGAGGTCAGAAGTTTGTAGTCCCAGCTACTTGGGAGGCTGAGGCAAGAGACTTGCTTGAACCCAAAAGGCAGAGGTTGCAATGAGTTGAGATTGGGCCACTGCACTCCCGCCTGGGCAGGACAAGGTGGGTGGATTACTTGAGGCCAGGAGTTCGAGACCAGCCTGGCCAACATGGTAAAACCCCATCTCTACTAAAAACACAAAAATTAGCTGGGTATGGTGTTGCCTTTAATCCCAGCTACTCGAGAGGCTGAGGCACAAGAATCACTTAAACCCAGTAGTGAGTGGAGATCCTGCCACTGGCACTCCAGCCTGGGAGACAGGGCAAGATTGTCTCAAAAAATAATAATCATAAACCCCTAGGAGGTCCCAGGGGCCTCAGTGCAATTGTGACTGCGCCAGGTGTGGCTTGGGAACCCTGGCAAGGAGGCAAGAGAGTGTGGAGCCCGTGCAGCTAATCCCGCAGGAAGGGAGACCACCCAGATGCAAAGGCTGAGGCCTCCTCCCGACAACTCCCCGCCATTCATCTTGTGCACATGGCCACATGAAAGGAGGCCATTCTTTCCCTCCTCTGGGGCTTGCTTGCGGGGGAGGGGTTGGGTCATGGCTGGGGGAGTCTGGCTCTTCCTCCCCGCTTGGTGCCTCAGTGACCAGCCAGCTCCCTGCCCCACCCAGCTGGCCCCAGGCCCCCGGCTGGGCCTAGCCCTCAGCTTGCCAACTTGCAGCCTGAGGGAGGGCTGGGTTCTTCAATAACAGCCTCAAATCATCCCAGATGCTGACAGCTGCAGGGAAAGCTCCCAGAGCCTATTCTCTCCGTCTGGCCTCCATCTCATCCGGCGATCCCAGGATCCCAGGAGTGGCTGTTGGTGGAGCCCATCCCACAAACTGGGCCTCTGCACACACATTGCACCAAATTCTCGCGGCAG
>NW_022445481.1:0-2795 GCF_009761245.1 Sapajus apella | reverse complement strand
GTCAACCTCCCAAACAGCTGGGACTACAAATGTGCACCACCATGCCCAACTAATTTTTTAAAAATCGTTGTAGAGGTGAGGTCTAACTATGCTGCCCCAGTGAGGTATTGTTATGTTGTCCAGGCTGGTCTCAAACTCCTGAGCTCTGGCTCCCAAAGTGATTGGGTTACAAATGTGAGCCGCCATGCCCAGCCAAGATTAGACTTTTCAATGAGTGCACATCTTATCTCAAAAAAATAAAAAACCTAATTAAAAGATAAAGTCTGAGTTAGAAATGGGTTCACATTAATGATTTTTAATTTTTGTACTATGTCTGTTAAAAGAGGGATTGTTTATATGGGTGTGTTTCTGTGTAAAAACCTAGTTAAGATTGAACACTTCTGTTTTTTTAGAAACAGTCTCGCTCTGTTACCCAGGCTGATGTGTTGTGGCACAATCACAACTCACTGTAGACTCAAACTCTAGGGATCAAGGGATCCTGCTATGTCAACATCCCACGTAGCTGGAAATATAGGCATGTACCACCACGCCTGATTAATTAAAAAAAAAATTAATAGAGATGTGATCTCACTATGTTGCCCAGGCTGTTCTCAAACTCCTAACCTCAAATGATCCTCCTCCTTGTCTTTCTAAAGTGATGGAATTACACAGACTTAAGCTATTGTGCTCAGCCAAGATTTTACCTTCAATGAGCAAACATCTTTTTTTTTTTCTCTAATGGGAATCATATTTTCCCATTAAAAAAAATTTTTTATTGCATTTTAGGTTTTGGGGTACATGTGAAGAACATGCAAAATTGTTGCATAGGTACATACCTGGCAGTGTGATTTGCTGCTTTCCTCCCCATCACCTATATCTGGCGTTTCTCCCCATGCTATCTCTCCCCAACTCCCCACCCTCCACTGTCCCTCCCCCATTTCCCCCCAACTGACCCCAGTGTGTAGTGCTCCCCTCCCTGTGTCCATGTGTTCTCATTGTTCAACACCCGCCTATAAGTGAGAACATGCAGTGTTTGATTTTCTGCTCTTGTATCAGTTTGCTGAGAATGATGGTTTCCAGATTCATCCATGTCCCTACAAAGGACGCAAACTCATCATTTTTGATGGTTGCATAATATTCCATGGTGTATATGTGCCACATTTTCCCTGTCCAGTCTATTGTCAATGGGCATTTGGGTTGGTTCCAGGTCTTTGCTATTGTAAACAGGAGCACACATCTTATATCACACACACACAAAATAAAGAATAATGTCCGCTTGAGAAATGGGTTGAAGTATAGATAATACAAAATTGGCACCTTATTAGCTGTTGTTGGGCCTGGATAACAAGCCTATTGTACTTTTTAAAAATCATTTTGTATATATTTTAAATTTTCTATAATAAAACATGTATAAGAAAACAAAGTTGATCTACGATGTTGGCTCTTAAGATCCTAGTGACTTCGGGGGAGCAAAAAGAGAGAGAGTGGTCACCAGAGCATCAGTGAAGCTGGTTTTCTATTTCTGGGTTACACAAGTGTGTTCACTTTGTAATAATTGATTGAGCTTTACGTGATTTATTTGTACATGTCTTTTTGCATGAATGTTATACATATATAAAAATGTAAATATTACCTATCTGCACAATATTTTAACTTAATAGCTCAGGATAATAGCACTGTTTTGTATTGTTTTAAAGGGGGACATATTTACTCAGGGCAGCATCAGATGAATATTAATATTTCAAGGTACTTATCCATGTCTTAACTTTTTGATGTCCTTCTAGGTCTTTGTATGTTTTCATCAATTTAGTAAGTATAATCTTTTTAATTTTTTAGGGTAAAGGCCAGGTGTGGTGGCCCACGCCTACAATTTTAGGTCTTTGGGGGGCCAAGGTAGGAGGATCATTTGAGTTCGGCATTTCGAGTTTTTTTAGGATTCAATTATTCTTCACCAAAGTCCTCTTCCCACAGTGAGATTCAGCAGTGCAAGGGCACCTAGCACATACTATGCATCTGGTGTGAGTAGAACTGGATTGAATCAGGAATAAAATGTGTAGCAGAGGTCAGTTCTGCAAATAAGGGTAAGTAATACAGGTAAGATCAGAAGACCACAACTCAGCAGCAAATTTTTTCATTCATTTCAGGAAACCATTTGCCACTAGTTCACCGGAAGAGGTTGATTTAAAGCAGCAGTTTGGGAACTTGTTTGTAACCCATAGTTACCCAGAGAGCTTTAAACAGCACTGTTGCCCAGATCCCACTGCAGGGATTCTGATTTAATTTATCTATTGCCTTTTGTGTTTAGATAATTTTAAGATCCTCTCTGGTGATTCCCATCTGCATCCACAGGTAACAATCCCTGGTTCAGGGTGAGAGATGCATCTGCTGTGCATGCTTTCCTTGTGTGCATTGGTGATTTGCCCCATGACCACTCCTGAGTTTGGGGTCTTAGAAAAATACATTTCTCCTGTTAAAAATTTAAAAAAAGATCCGAGACATACTCAGCTGTTTGGCTAAAATGCAGCAGGAGAAAATATTTTCTCAACAGATGTATCTCGATGGCACTTGCTTTCAGAGTAAAAGGTGGTTTAAGCAAAATATGGTACTTTTGTTCTAAAGGCTGTCAAACACTTTTACTATCATATCCTTACGAATCACAGGAATAAAAAAAATCATAGTTATATAACTGTCAAACATTGTATTAGGAAAAAAATTAAGGGCATGTTTTCCATGCCCAGGTACCCTGATTAAAATCAGTTTAGACCCATTTGCCTGGTGTGGGGGCTCACACCTGTAACTCCAGCACTTTGGAATGC
>NW_022445480.1:0-2796 GCF_009761245.1 Sapajus apella | reverse complement strand
AGCTCCGTTGTTGTTTTAGAGCCCGATATTTCTCATTACACCTTATAAACCCATTCACTGAGGAATATCCAAACGCAGATTTTAGAAGAAACGTGTTTCTAACTCGCTGAATCTAAACATAGATGCAACTTCCTAAGGTGAACGAACACAGAGCAGAGCAGTTTGAAAGAGACGTTTCTCCTGTGGTTTAGATGCGATCTTAAAGCAAATTCTTTTGAGCCTGTATATGGCTGGAAATATCTCTTTCCAGATTCTCCAAGGAAAGGGTTTCTGAACTCCTACATTCACACATCAGTCTAAGTCTGTAAGTTGAATACACACCTTGACAATCATTTTCCTACATAGCTCCACTATTGTTTTAGAGCCAGATATTTCTCATTACACACTATACTCCCAATACCCGAGGAATATCCAAACGCAGCTTTTAGAAGAAACCTGTTTCTAACTCGCTGAAGCTAAACATAGATGCAACTTCCTAATGTGAACCAAACGCAGCAGAGCAGTTTGAAAGAGACGTTTCTCCTGTGGTTTAGACGCGATCTTACCGCTAAATCTTATGAGCCTGTATATAGCTGGAATTATCTCTTTCAAGATTCTCCAAAGAAAGTGTTTCTGAACTGCTACATTCACACATCTGTTTAACTCTGTAAGTTGAACATACACCTTGACAATCATTCTGCTACATAGTTCCGTTTTTGTTTTAGAGCCCGATATTTCTCATTAAACCCTATACTCCCATTCACTCAGAAATATCCAAACGCCGCTTTTTGGAGAAACGTGATTCTAACTCGCTGAATCTGAACATAGATGCAACATCCGAAGGCGAACGAACACACAGCGGAGCAGTTTGAAAGAGACGTTTCTCCTGTGATTCAGATGCGATCTTAAAGCTAATTCTTATGGACCTGTATATGGCTGGAAATATCTCTTTCCAGATTCTCCAAGGAAAGGGTTTCTGAACTGCTACATTCACACAATTGTTTAACTCTGTAAGTTTAATATTCACCTTGACAATCATTCTGCTACACAGCTCCGCTTTTGTTTTAGAGCCACATATTTCTCATTACACCCTATACGCCCAATAACCCAGGAATATCCAAACGCAGCTTTCAGAAGAAGCCTGATTCTAAGTCTAGGAGTCTAAGCATAGATGCAACTTCCTAAGGTGAAGAAACACCCAGCAGCGAAGTTTGAAAGAGCCGTTTCTCCTCTGGTTTTGACACGATCTTACTGCTGATCCTTATGTTCCTGTATATGGCTCGAAATATCTCTTTCTAGGTTCTGCAAAGAAAGGGTTTGTGAACTGCTACATTCACACATCTGTTGAAGTCTGTAAGTTGAATATACGCCTTGACAATCATTCTGTTAGATAGCTCCGTTTTTGTTTTAGAGACACATATTTCTCATTACACCCTGTATTCCCATTCACTGGGGAATATCCAAACGCAGCTTTTAGAAAAAACGTGTTTCTAAATCACTGAATCTAAACATAGATGCAACTTCCTAAGGTGAACGAACACACTTCAGAGCAGTTTGGTACAGACGTTTCTCCTGTGGTTTAGAAGCGATCTTACTTCTAATTCTTATATGTCCGTATATGGCTGGAAATATCTCTTTAAAGGTAATCCAAAGAAATTGTTTCTGAACTGCTACATTCCACATCTGTTTAACTCTGTCAGTTGAATATGCACCTTGACAATCATTCTGCTACATAGCTCCGTGTTTGTTTTAGAGCCAGATATTTCTAAATACACCCCATCCTCCCATTCACTCAGGAATAAACAACCGTAGCTTTCAGAATGAACGTTTTTCTAACTTGCTGAATCTAAGCATACTTGCAACTTCCCAAGGTGAACTAAAACACAGCAGAGCAGTTTGAAAGAGACGTTTCTCTTGTGGATTAGACGCGATCTTACCACTAATTCTTATGTGCCTCGAAATATATCTTTAAAGATTCTCCAAAGAAAGGGTTTCTTCACTGCTACATTCACAAACCTGTTTAACTCTGTCAGTTGAATATACACCTTGACAATCATTCTGCTAGGTAGCTCCGTTTTTGTTTTACAGCCAGATATTACTCATTACACCCTATACTCCAATTCACTCAGGAATATCCAAACGCAGCTTTTAGAAGAAACGTGTTTCTAACTCGCCGAACCTAAACATAGATGCAGCTAAGAAAGGTGAACGAACACACAGCAGAGCAGTTTGAAAGAGACGTTTCTCCTTTCGTTCAGACGTGATATTACCGCTAATTCTTATGTGCCTGTATATGGCTGGAAATACCTCTTTCTAGGTTCTCCAAAGAAATGGTTTCTGCACTGCTACATTCTCACCTCTCTTTACCTCTGTAAGGTAAATATACACCTTGACAATCATTCTGCTGGATAACTCCGTTTTTGTTTTATAGCCAAATATTTCTCATTACACCCTATACTCCCATTCACTCAGGAATATCCAAACGCAGATTTTAGAAGAAACGTTTTTCGAACTGACTGAATCTCCACACAGCTGCAACTTCCTATCGTGAAGGAACACAATGCAGAGCAGTTTGAAAGAGACGTTTCTTCTGAGGTTAGGACGTGAGCTTACCGCTAATTTTCCTGTGCCTGTATATGGCTGGAAATATCTCATTCTAGATCCTCCAAAGAAAGAATTTCTTAACTGCTACATTCACACATCTCTTTAACTCTATAAGTTGAACGTACACCTTGACAATCATTGTGCTAGTAAGCTCTGATTTTGTTTCAGAGCCAGATATTTCTCCTTATACCCTATACTACAATTCAATCAGGA
>NW_022445479.1:0-2796 GCF_009761245.1 Sapajus apella | reverse complement strand
GGAGAAACCAGAGGGCCTGGGAGGAAGCCGGAGAGCCAGAGGGCAGTGCTCTTGCTCAGGGGCCTCTCCTTTTTTGTCTCTCCCTCCAGGGGCCAGGAACATTCTGAGACTGGCCAAATATCTGGTCTTAGATGGCAATACCCACATTCAGAAGCCCAAACCTGAGGATTCGTGCCCCGTCCCATCTACAGGGCACTGCCTCTCCCCTCAGGACATATAATGCCGAAAGGGATTTTAGGGACCCTTACCTGCAGCCATTGTAGCTAGGTGAGCTGTCCACAGGACTCTCTGTGGTTTGGGGAGTTGGGCCTTGGGATCCTGGAGCTGGTCTCTCGTGGGCCCTTTTATACCCTGTCCCCTTCTCTCTCCCTGCTGGTCCCTACCTGTTTCTATGTATGTTTGGGCAAGGGAGGGTCACGGACATGCCTGTGCTAGTGGGTAATTTAGAAGCTTCTTCCACACATGCTGGTATCATGCCCCCTGGCTTGTCATTCTTCCCTTTCCACCGTCACCAGCGCTGTGAGGGTGGTACACAGAGTTACAGCCAGAGGCACCACACATCCTGGCCTCTCTTTAAGGGGCATGTGGGTGCTCTCTGGCAGCATGCCTTGCTGGCCATCCTGAAGCCAGGAAAGGATGTCAGGATAGCCAGTCCTTGAGACCCACACGGACCCCATCCCACTCTCTATCCTGTCCCTTTCCGCCTCCCCGCGTGGTTCCCCTCCACCCACCAGAGAGAGTGTGTGCTGGGAAAAGGGGCCAACCACAGCCAATAGATTCGGGGGTTCTGGGCAAGATTCAGTCCTGAATTCCACTTTTGCTGAGTTCTCCTGGGCCGGCCTGAGGCATCTGGATGCAGTGCTAACACCGACCACTAGAGGGAATCAATCACATACTTCGCTCCTCACTTTCCCTGAGCCTTGGGGCTCCCGCAGTTCTGTGGGGATGAAGAACCCAGACTCAAGCAGAGATATAAACCAAAAAACTGAAATCCCAGCAACAGACATAAACCACAAGCACTTCCTCCCATCGCCCTGAATCCATCAGAGAATCTCAAAGTTGGAAGAGCTCTTGAAGGTTTCAGTCTCCTCCGGAGCTTTGGGACTCAGAACACATCACACTGAAAGACGTCCTATGCAGCCATGGAAGCCCATCCTCCTTTTTCTCCTCCTGCTTTCCAGATCTGTATGGAGCTTATCCAGTTGCAAAGGGCCTGCCTGTGCATTCTCACATCTGACCTGCCACTTGTCTTGTGAAGGAGCTATTATGACATCCCATGTCACAGAACAAGAGACTGAGGCTCAGAGAGACTGACTTGCATGAGCTACCTCAGCCAGGGCAGCAAAACTCCACAAGCTTGCTCTTCCCACATTGTGTCCTTCAAAGTCCTTTCTCCAGGCCAGGCATGGTGGCTAACACCTGTAATCCCAGCATTTTGGGAGGCTGAGGTGGCTGGATCACTTGAGGTCAGGAGTTCAAGACCAGACTGGTCAACATGGCAAAACTCCATGTCTACTAAAATACAAAAATTGGCTTTGCATGGTGGCCCACGACTGCAATCCCAGCTACTCTGAAGGGTGAAATGGGAGAATCACTTGAACCTAGGAGGCAGAGTTTGCATTGAGCCAAGATTGTGCCACTGCACTCCAGCCTGTGTGCCAGAGCAGAACTCCATCTCAAAAAAAAAAATAAAGAAGAAAGAAAGAAAGAAAAAAAGAAAGAAAGAAAGAGAAAGAAAGAAAGAGAGAAAGAAAGTCCTTTCCCCAGTGCAGGTGCTATTCCTTTAGTTATTTCTGCTGGCTCTTGTTCCTCCTCCTCCTCCTCCTCCTCCTCCTCCTCCCCCTCCTTCTCTTCTCCTTCTCTTTCTTCTTCCTCCCCTCCTCCTCCTCCTTCTTCCTTCCTTCCTCCTCCTCCTTCTCCTTCTTCTTCAAAACGGAGTCTCATTCTGTCACCCAGGCTAGAGTGCCGTGGCATGATCTTGACTCACTGCAACCTCTGTCTCCTGGATTCAAGGCATTCTCCCAACTCAGCCTCCAGAGTAGTTGGGATTACAGGTACCCCCCACTATGCCAGGCAAATTTTTGTACTTTTTTAGTAAAGATGGGGTTTCATCATGTTGGCCAGTCTGGTCTTGAACGCCTGACTTCAGCTGATCTCCCTGTCTTGGCCTGAAAATGTGCTGAGATCCAACCCAGTTATTTCCGGCTTCTAACTTTCTCTGAGTCCAGGGATCCTGCCCCCAATACAAGCAGCCCTTTGTCTCATTTTGTCCTTTTATAAGGGGCAGATTATCCTCCCTCAATTCCCAGGTGAGAATGGCCCAGTGGCACAGGGTGACTTGTGAAAACCTCACAGCAGGACAAGGCGAAGGCAGAGAAGGACAGGACTGAGCCTCCTGTCTCCTGGTGCCCAGGCTTGGAGCCATTTCAATATCATCTGGAGGTCATGAGCATCAGATGCCTCCAGAGATGACAGCAGGAAAGAACATCCTCTCCTGCCCTGAAATCTTTCACCCCTGAGTTTAAGGGCATCCAGCATGAGACACTGTAGAAACACAAGCAAGGAAACAAGCAAATGCTTCTAGAAGTGTTTGGCTATGGCGTTGCCAACCAACATTGAAAACCCACACCCCTGTGGTCTAGGATGTGAATGCTGGGCTCTGCCACCTCCCACTTTGAGAGCAGAAACGGAGCTCATTTTCTGCCGTCATTCCTGAAGCATAACCCGACCAGCACCCCAGACTCATCATCTGCTCGGAGGGCACTGGGCTGTGGGCTGTTCTCAAGGCATGCATGT
>NW_022445478.1:0-2797 GCF_009761245.1 Sapajus apella | reverse complement strand
CTCCAGATACCCTCTCCTTTGACCCTTCCCATTCACAGGCACGCACACACACACACACACACACACACACACACACAGCAGGTGTTGACTGTAAGAACACCCATTTTAGAAGCATCATTGGGGCAAAAGGGGGCATTTATGGAAGGTATTTTTATGTGGAAATTCTGACAATCTCATTTTATTGTCTCATTATTCAAATTATTCAATTATTATTTTTCTCTCTGTGCTCACGTAGGGGTCATCACTTGTTCTTTTAATCGATTTCAAGAGCATGTCCTCTCTTGCCCTATTCAGGAATAATTGACCCCCACCTGAGCCCTATCATGCTCTAACAAACCAAATAATTACCAATCACAATCTTAGTCAAAAGTCTGACCAGTTAAAGCATTAACTCCCTGTGCCAGTAAGTATGGAAAGCAAAAGAGAAACTGTTACGATGTCTATAGACTGAAGGAGAAAGCACTATTTGAATCATAGCATTTAACTGTCATAATCTAGAAGACATACTTCATTTAAACTTCTCCTTTACTTAAAAGAAACACCTCAATGCTCACATTCCTGCCTGGAACATTTTTAGCAATAACTGCTGGTTGTCAATGACAACAATCATATTTAATTGTTCATCCTGACATGCTCCAGCACTCTATTAAGTACAGATTACTTTAGGCTGAATAAACGAATAGCAAAGATGCTGGCCAGGAGCTCTGAACATATCAGTGGAAATAATGAATTACATCATCCTCCCACAAAAATGCAGGAAGGGCCAACACAGGTCAAGAGCTTGTTAGAGTTTCGGGTTGTCCGTTTTTGACTGAATTAAAAAGAAAGCAAGTTTATTATGGATTATACATTGGAAAGGAGAGAGGACTAAGGTCAAATTTCTTGATTAGGTGTTATTTAGCTATTTTACCATATCTCAAAGTGACAATTCACAAAGGGAATGAAACATATCTTGTTTCTTATATAAACTTTTAAAAGGTACACAGTAGTCTTACTGAATTTTAGTTTCACTGCATTTTCACCTCAATATTATTATTTTATCAAGCCTGATAACTAAATAATATCCTTTCATTGATTATCGGAGCACAGTTGTAATATAGATGGGAGTAGCACAATGAATGCCTTTGGAGAAAATTATAAAATGTCCTTTCATGCACATACAGTTTTATAAACATGACTTTTTTTTGGTTTTAATTCAATCTCTGATTTTTCTGAAAATTCTGGGAAGCACAAGCTTATTTGATTTTTAAGTTATTGATAGATTACAGTATAATTATGTTTTTCTTTTAAACAATAAGGATAAAAAAGTGGGGTTGTTTAATTACCCATGTCACGGAACCCAGATGCAAGATCACTTTGGTGCCCTAGGAAGAACTTTGTACTGAATGGGGAAGTCCAGATATCATATTCTGGTGTTGGGCTAAATATTAATTACAAAATCATCATGCAAAAGTATTATTATTTTGCAGCAACCATTAACATTGAATGTGTGTTGTTATCAACTTAAAAAGTCTACTTTCTTGAAAACATGTGCCATAAATATTTTTTCCTCAAAGAATAAACCCACAATGATAAATGATTTCATTACAGAAATGCCTATTTATGACAATATCTTTCTGCCATTTATCCAATAATTATTTTGTTAACTACTACATTTCACAGGATTAAAATTTTACAATTGTTTTGGTAAATCTCCTGTATATCTCCATGTGTACAGAGAGCAGTGAATGGACATTTTCAGGGGCTGGGATTTACAAGTTGTCCTATAGAAAGTTTGCAACAATGTACCAATTGTTGCAATAATAAACAAGAGCACCTTTCTATTGATTATACCAAATTTCTGCTTTCCTTTAAAGTTTGGCAAAATTCTAAGAAATATTAATTATTGTTCCTTTATAATTTATCATAATCTATCCATCAATAAATTATCCATCCAAATTATAAGAAACTGAATTATTAATAATGCATTTATCCAATAATAAATAACACATCCATGTCATCAAGTATTAGTTAATAATAATAATATTTAATTTTTGATTAATTTTCAAATAAATGAGGTTACAGACCATTTGTCAAGTTCTCTCCTTAATTTCCTTGCCTTCTTATTCCTAATTAGATTTACATGCTATTCATGTTGCAAGTATTTCTCAGTTGGTCAATTTCCCTTTCTTTTTATTATAGTTAATGTTTACTAGTGAAGGGATTAATTTTAAAGTGCCTCTGGCACCAGAATAAATGTATTCTAACAAATAATAAATGGTATGGTCCATTTTTAAAGTCCACACATGGGTGGAGCCGAGTGGAACACGATCTTCACAATGCAGGGCACCGTCTTTGTGAGGACAACTCCTCTAAGCCCAGCCTTAATCATGTAGATTTTTTAGAGAGTCAGAAGTTTGATGTAGGATCAGTGGATAGGATTCTATGGTCCTAATTATTATTTTATCTATCTGGTGCTCCAAAAAGCAGTTCCTGAAAGTTAAACAAGGAGAGTCGGATTCCTTCCATTTTGCTAAGGGATGTTTTATTTTTTTGTTCTTAAACTATATGCATGGTCTGTAATTGTACAAGATATTCATTGATGAGAGTTAGCCAAATATACTGAAATGTCAGTCTGAGAATTTTACGTGTGACTCTACAGAAAATAAAAGCAAATTAGTCCTACTAATACTACCCTGGAAGACACCTGTCCTTTCATAAGCCTGATGGGTTGTTTTCATTGATTCAACTTTTTTATACATCACTGTTTGTTGAATATTTATTCTGCATCAAACCCTGTATTCAGCACTGA
This sequence comes from Sapajus apella, assembly GCF_009761245.1. Lineage (NCBI taxonomy): Eukaryota > Metazoa > Chordata > Mammalia > Primates > Cebidae > Sapajus > Sapajus apella. Next base: position 6 of record NW_022445478.1, on the reverse strand, counting down.
TTAAAG
>NW_022445477.1:0-2797 GCF_009761245.1 Sapajus apella | reverse complement strand
CCCCAGGCAAGCAGGGCCTGGAGAGAACCTCAGCAGACCTACAGCAGGGGGGCCAGACTGTCAGAAGGAAAACCAAGAAACAGAAATAACCTCATCATCAACAAACAGAATGTCAATCTGAAAGATTTGAGACCCAATCTGAAAGCCAGCAACTACAAAGTCGACAGGTGGATAAATCCTTAAAGGTGGGAAGAAACCAGTGCAAAAAGGATGAAAACACCCGAAACCAGAACAGCTCTCCTCCTAAAAAGGATCACAACTCCTCACCAGCAAGGGAACAAGGTTGGATGGAGAACGAGTGTGATGAAATGACAGAATCAGACTTCAGAAGGTGGGTAGTAAGAAACTTCTGTGAACTTAAAGAACATGTTCTAACCCAATGCAAAGAAACTAAGAACCTTGAAAAAAGATTTGACGAAATGCTAACGAGAATGGACAAAATAGAAAGGAATATAAGTGAATTGATGGAGCTGAAAAACGCAACACGAGAACTTCGTCAAGCATGCACAAGTATCAACAGCCGAATGGACCAAGCAGAAGAAAGGATATCAGAGGTCGAAGATCAACTCAATGAAATAAAACGGGAAGGCAAGACTGCAGAAAAAAGGGTAAAAAGGAATGAACAAAGTCTCCAAGAAATGTGGCACTATGTGAAAAGACCTAATCTACGTTGGATAGGCGTACCCGAATGCAATGAAGAGAATGAATCCAAGCTGGAAAATACTCTTCAGGATATTATCCAGGAAAACTTCCCCAACCTAGCAAGGCAGGCAAACATTCAAGTCCAGGAAATACAGAGAACACCACAAAGATATTTGTCAAGAAGAGCAACCCCATGGCACATAATCGTCAGATTCACCAGGGTTGAAATGAAGGAGAAAATACTAAGGGCAGCCAGAGAGAAAGGTCGGGTTACCCATAAAGGGAAGCCCATCAGACTCACAGCGGATCTCTCAGCAGAAACCCTACAAGCCAGAAGAGAATGGGGGCCAATATTCAACATCCTTAAAGAAAAGAACTTTCAACCCAGAATCTCCTATCCAGCCAAACTAAGCTTCATAAGTGAAGGAAAAATAAAATCCTTTGGGAACATGCAAGTACTCAGAGATTTTGTCACCACCAGGCCAGCTCTACAAGAGCTCCTGAAAGAGGCTCTACACATATAAAGGAACAACAAGTACCAGCTCAACTAAAGGGCAAAACAGCCAGCTAGCACCAAAATGGCAGTATCAAATTCACACATAACAATATTAACCCTAAATGTAAATGGACTAAATGCCCAAATCAAAAGACAAAGACTGGCAAATTGGATAAAAACACAAAACCCATTGGTGTGCTGTATCCAGGAAACCCATCTCACATGCAAGGATACACAAAGGCTCAAAATAAAGGGATGGAGGAAGATTTACCAAGCAAATGGAGAGCAAAAAAAAGTAGGAGTTGCAATTCTCATCTCTGATAAATTAGACTTTAAAACAACCAAGATCATAAGAGACAAAGAGGGACATTACATAATGGTAAAAGGATCAATGCAACAAGAAGAGCTAACGATCCTAAATATATGTGCACCCAATACAGGAGCACCGAGATACATAAGGCAAGTTCTTAATGACTTACAAAGAGACATAGACTCCCGCACAATAATAGTGGGAGACTCTTACACCCCATTGACAACATTAGACAGATCAACCAGACAGAAAATTAACAAGGATATCCAGGACTTGAACTCAGACCCAGACCAAGCAAACCTAAAAGACATTTACAGAACTCGCCACCCCAAATCCACAGAATATACATTCTTCTCAGCACCACATCACACCTACTCTAAAATTGACCACATAATTGGGAGTAAATCACTCCTCAGCAAATGCAAAAGAACGGAAATCGTAACAAACAGTCTCTCAGACCACAGTGCAATCAAGTTAGAACTCAGAATTCAAAAACTAACTCAGAACCGCACAGCTTCATGGAAACTGAACAACTTGCTCTTGAATGTTGACTGGATAAACAATGAAATGAAGGCAGAAATAAAGATGTTCTTCGAAACCAACGAGAATGAAGACACAACATACGAGAATCTCTGGGACACATTTAAAGCAGTCTCTAGAGGAAACTATATAGCAATAAGTGCCCACATGAGAAGCAAGGAGAGATCAAAAATTGACACCCTATCATCAAAACTGAAAGAGCTAGAGGAGCAAGATCAAAAAAACTCAAAGTCTAGCAGAAGACAAGAAATAGCTAAGATCAGAGCAGAACTGAAGGAGATAGAGACACAAAAAACCCTTCAAAAAAATCAATAAATCCAGGAGCTGGTTTTTTGAAAAGGTCAACAAAATAGACAGACTGCTAGCCAGATTAATAAAAAAGAAAAGAGAGAATAACCAAATTGATGCAATAAAAAACGATAAAGGGGATATCACCACAGATTCCACAGAAATTCAAACCATCATCAGAGATTATTACAAACAACTCTACGCATACAAACTAATAAACCTGGAAGAAATGGATAAATTCCTGGACACTTGCCTCCTGCCAAGCCTAAACCAGGAAGAAGCCGAAACCCTGAACAGACCCATAACAAGGTCTGAAGTTGAGGCAGCAATTAAGAGCTTACCACCCAAAAAAAGCCCAGGTCCAGATGGGTTCACAGCTGAATTCTACCAGACATACAAAGAGGAGCTGGTACCATTTCTTCTGAAACTATTCCAAACAATACAAAAAGAGGGAATTCTTCCCAAATCATTTTATGACACCAACATCATCCTGATTCCAAAACCCGGCAGAGACTCAACAA
>NW_022445476.1:0-2797 GCF_009761245.1 Sapajus apella | reverse complement strand
TCACTGCGGGCTACAGCCATGAAGGCTCTGGTCAGGCGCATCTCTCACGGCAAACTGGACACCACATGTCCCTAAAGGCAGCGTCTTAGCTCCTGGACACGGCAGTGTGCAGAGTGCTGGATGTCTCCTCTGTGCTACTGCCCCAAGTCCTGCCTCTCCATCCACTGGGTCTGCCCTCTTGACAAACCACCCCGGGCCCACAGCTCCTCTGGCAACCCAGTCCCTCACACTGAGGACTCCTGTCTCACCAGTCAACTCCCTCGGCTGGGCCAACACGTCCAGTCCATTCCAGCTTCCCTGGTCTCAGGCCTACAGACAACACAGCCCTCCCTGAGCGTCCATCTCTGTCCCTCAATCCTGACTCCATCGAAAGCCCAGAGAAGCCTCCCCAGATCATCCTTCTCAGCACGCCCACTGCAATGCAGCAAAGGTTTCAGAGCTCCCCAATCTCTAGGCGGCAGTCAGTTCCTTCCCACACGTACTGGATTCTGATGCCCTCTCCACTCCATTAGGGCCCACTGCCACCCACACCACACATGGTCCCGTCCTCCCCTGGGGAGCTACCCCCTTGGATCTTGAGAGTCAAATACTCAGGGCACCCTAAAGTCAGACATTCTCCTTAAAGCTTCTCAAGCCATTCTGCAGCTCCGTGACCTGACTGCCTGCAGCACACACGCTTCTCTCTGGTCAGCATCCCATAACTTAGCACTGAACACATAGCGGCTGTTACTCTCCACTAGTCGCTGAGTTTTCCCAACCAGACAGTAAGCTCCTTGAGAAAAAAATAATATGGTCTCTGTGAAGCAGACACCATTGGAGGCCCTCAGATCTAGATGTCACAAACAGGGTTCCATACTCTTTTGTCTCCTCCCCCTCCAACTCACCCTCCACAGATATGGACAAGACCTTGAACCGTTCAGCCTAGTTTTAATCTAAAAAACACTTCTCTTCAGGCAGAGAAGTAAGGTGGTTACTTTGTGGTTTCAACAGCTGACCTGAGACTCAGACGTCTGGGTTCAAACTTTCACTGTAGATGTGCAAAAAAAAAAAAAAAAACTTCAACCATGCACAGTGGCTCACACCTGTAATCCAAGCACTATGAGAAGCCGAGGTAGGCGGATTGCTTGAGGCCAGGAGTTTCAGACCAGCCTGGCCAACATGCCAAAATCGCATCTCTACTAAAAAATAAAATTAGTCAGGTGTGGTGACACACACCCGTGATCCCAGCTTCTTAAGAAGGTATTGTTTATACATTATATCCACAAGAACTGTTTGAACCTGGGAGACAGAGGTTGTAGTGAACTGATAATGCATAACTGTACTCCATCCTGGGCAACAGAGCAAGACTCTGTCTCAAAAAAATAAAGACAAAGGCCGGGCACAGTGGCTCACGCCTGTAATCCCACCACTTTGGGAGGCTGAGGTGAGTGGATCATGAGGTCAAGAGATTGAGATCATCCTGGCCAACATAGTGAAACCCCCTCACTACTAAAATTACAAAAATTACCCGGGTGTGGTGATACACACCTGCAGTCCCAGGTACTCAGGTGGCTGAGGCAGAATAGCTTGAACCCAGGAGGCAGAGGTTGCAGTGAGCCAAGATCATGCCACTGCACTCCGGCCTGGCAACAGAGCAAGACTCTGCCTCAAAAAAAGAAAAAAAAGGCCGGGCGCGGTGGCTCAAGCCTGTAATCCCAGCACTTTGGGAGGCCAAGGCGGGTGGGTCACGGGGTCAAGAGATCGAGACCATCCTGGTCAACATGGTGAAACCCCGTCTCTACTAAAAATACAAAAAATTAGCTGGGCATGGTGGTGCGTGCCTGTAATCCCAGCTACTCAGGAGGCTGAGGCAGGAGAATTGCCTGAACCCAGGAAGCAGAGGTTGCGGTGAGCCGAGATCGCGCCATTGCACTCCAGCCTGGGTAACATGAGTGAAACTCCGTCTCAAAAAAAAAAAAAAAGAAAGAAAGAAAAGAACCTCTTCAACTGGCAGCAATGCCAGTGTTGTGGTGAGGAAGGATTGGAGGCCCCAAAGAGTGCCCACTAGGGCCACCCACCATGGGGAGGAGGAAGAATGAGAAAAGCATCCATTTATTGGGTGCTTTCTATTTGCCAGTTCTGCTGGGCAGCTTGGATGCATTATCTATTGCTAATTATCACAGCATCCCTGCTAAAACAGGCTTATTCCAATCACAGGCAGACACACCAAGGCCTGGAGCTCCCTTTCCAACATGGCTCTATGCATGGGAGAGAGGGACACTGTGAACTGTTCGAGGGGATGAGGCTTCAAAGGATGCCCTGCACATGTGCAAACCCCACGGAGAAAAGCAGAACAAAGGCAGGCAGGCTGTCCCGGTAAGTTCACATCCACCTGGCTCAGCATTCACATGGGAATTTCACAAGATGCTTTTTTACAAGCTGCTCTTGAAATTAACATTCCAGCTTCAAATGATGACGTTTACATTTTCTTCAAGAAATATCCCACCCCACCCCTCAGGAGAGGAGACTTTAACAATAATTTCTAAGGTGTTACATTAAGTTCAGGAGTCCTCTTTACACCAACAAGTAAACTGACTTCTGTCCAGAGGTAGGGAGCTGGCCTCACTGTCTCCAAGGGCCCCACCAGGAGACTCTCAAAGGCCCTCACCAGCAACCAAAGCCAGCAGGGTTGGGGAGGGTGCTTAAGTGATAAGAGACCTTTAAGACCTTGCTACTGTCCCTGACAAGAGGTAAGGCAAAAGTTTACAGCTCTCACCAAGAAAACAATGCAAGAAATAGAAGCCAACTTCCATATGTG
>NW_022445475.1:0-2797 GCF_009761245.1 Sapajus apella | reverse complement strand
GCCAAGATATGGAATCCACCTGAGTGTCTATGAATGGATGAATGGATTAAAAGAAGGTAGTATATATAGACAATGGAACTATTCAACCATTTAAAAAGATGGAATCATATCATTTGCAGTAACATGGATGGAAGTGGGCATCATAATGTTAAGTGAAATAAGTCAGACACAGAAAAACAAATATCACATGTTCTCACTCATATGTGAGAGTTTAAAAAGCTGATCACCTCAGGGTAGAAGTAGAATGATAGATACCAGAAACTAGAAAGTGGACGGAGATAAACAGATGTTGGTTAATGGTTATGAACATACACTAGATACAAAGAATAAATTCTAATGTTTGTTAGTGGAGTAGAGTGACTATAGTTAACAACAGTGTATAGTATTTTTCAAAAAAACTAGAGGAGAGGACTTGAAATGTGCTAAGTGCATAAAAATGATAAATCATGGCTGATAGATACTCTAAACACTCTGACTCGACCACTACATTGCATGCATGTAACAAATTATCACATGCTCCCCACGAATATGTTCAAATATAATGTACCAAACAATTTTTAAATTAAAAACAAAAACCAACCTCTCAAACCCAAACATGTAGTGTAGTTTTTATTTTACAGAAACAAAGCATAATGAAAATTTCACTTAAACATTCCAAATCTTCTGAACTTAAATTATTAAGTAAATGAATACACCAAAATATTAAGATAAATATTTTCAATTTCTAAATTACAACCAGTTGGCAAATAGAAAAAAAAATGAAAAAAAAATAGAATGACAAGGAAAAGAAGATAGGAGAGAGCCAAATCCAGAGAAAAAGGAAAGAAAACAGGAGCAGTATAGAATGAAATTGTCCTTATACAGAGGCTGACTTACCTTTCAGTTAAAGAAACTTAATATTCAGGACCCTTTTTTGCAGGAGCATTTTTTTTTTTTTTTTTTTTGAGATGGAGTTCCACTCTTATTGCCCAGGCTGGAGTGCAATGGTGTGATCTCGGCTCACTGCAAACTCTGCTTCCTGGGTTCAAGTGATTCTCCTGCCTCAGCCTCCCGAGTAACTGGGATTACACGCAAGCACCACCACGTCCAGCTAATTTTTTGTATTTTTAGTAGAGACAGCGTTACTTCATGCTGGTCAGGCTGGTCTCAAACTCCCGACTTCAGGTGATCTGCCTGCCTTGGCCTCCGAAAGTGCTAGGATTACAGGCGTGAGCCACCGCGCCTGGCCTGGAGCCTTTTAACATCATATATTTTTTGTACAATTTGCAAAAAGTAAGATAATTTAACAGGAAATTGTTAAGACTGCTGTCTTTCTTCATTCTGACTTCTCATTCATCATATATTTGCCCCTTGTTAGGTGGCAATAGTGTGTCTGTAGATATTTCAGAGATTCAAACAAGGGAAAGTTAACTTGGGGATACACTTAAAATAGAGAAATATACTTATCGTGTTACATTCACTTCATGTATAGTTAAATTTATTTCATGGGACATAAATAGCTTTAAACTAAAGATGCCTGATTCTAATTCTAATGATCTTAGAACTCTCAATATTGTGTTTTAGTGCTTACTAATTACCCACAGGCCTTGATTCTTCAATTAAAGTCATAATAATATATTGTTACATGCCAATATTTGATATTGTTTACTTCCTCTCTACCAAGAGAGAGGCAGAGAAGTAGTAAATAAAAGACATCAACTCATTATTCTAGTCATTTACTCTCTGCCACACTATTGTATACTACATTCTAGCCATACTGGATGCCTTACCTTTACCAGACCATGTCCCTGACCATTCTTTTCCCAGCCTCAAATGAATCTGCCCAAGCACATCTATACAGGTTATTATTAATTTCTTGCTGATATTACTTCAAATATGGATGCTGATAAAGATAATCCCTCATTTCTAATTTACTATGGCAACAATGACATCAATGATAAACTGGTTAATGAGTGCCATTAATTCTAAGAGTATCTAAGGTAAATGACTACTGTATAGTAACTGAAGAGAAATAAAATTATTTTTCATAATGTATGTTTGATCAGTTGTAGTCTCCCACCAAGGAGTAACTATGGTTTGTTGGTCAAAGTGGTAGATTATTATAGTCACAACAGATCATTTGATTATCTCCCCAGATCCTTACTATATGAATGCAATATATACGCTTGGCTACTGGAAGATGTCCAATATCAACTTCCACATTTGAAACAAGAGATTATAAAGGAAGAGACTAGTAGAAAGACTTGAGGTTCCAATTATATCCCCAGTTGTAAATCAAAAACAATACTGTAGATTGACCTCTACTTTTTGGCTATGATGGAACAGCTTGTACAATATTAATGTTCCTTCCAATTACAATGAGTAAAACCAGGTAAAACACAAAAAATAGGCCAGGCACAGTGGCTCATACCTGTAATCCCAGCACTTCAGGAGGCAGGAGGATCACTTGAGTCTAGGAGTCTTAAGACCAGCTTGGGCAACATAGCAAGACGCTGTTATCTACAAAAATAAAAAATTAACTGGGCGTGGTGGCAAGTGCCTATAGTCCTAGTTACTTGGGAGACTGAGGCAAGAGGATTGCCTGAGCACTGGAGCTCAGGAAGCTGAGTCTGCAGTGAGCTATGATCACAGCACTGCACTCTAGTCTGTGTGACAGAGCAAGACCCAAAAAAACCCTACAAAAAATACATGCTCAAGGAATCATAAAACTCTCAAGGTGATCACAGCTTGAGAAGACAAGATCATGAAAGAAGATAACAAGAGAGGTGAGCCAACATCCTGCAATTGCTTTACGCCT
>NW_022445474.1:0-2797 GCF_009761245.1 Sapajus apella | reverse complement strand
TTTACTGCAACCTCTGCCTCCAGGGTTCAAGCAGTTCTGTTTCAGCCTCCTGAATAGCTGCGACTACAGGAGTATACCACCATGCCCGGCTAATTTTTGTTTTTTTGTTTTTGAGATAGAGTTTCCCTCTTGTCGCCCAGGCTAGAGTACAATGGGGCAATCTTGGCTCACTGCAATCTCTGCCTCCCAGGTTCAAGTGATTCTCCTGTGTCAGCCTCCCAGGTAGCTGGGATTATAGGCACATGCCAGCATGCTCAGCTAATTTTTGTATTTTTAGTAGAGATGAGGTTTCACTATGTTGCCCAGGCTGATCTTGAACTCCTGACCTCAGGTGACCCGCCCATCTTGGCCTTCCAAAGTGCTGGGATTACAGGCAACAGACACTGCACCTGGCCTTTTAAAAAAATTTTAAATATATATATTTTATTGCACTTTAGGTTCTGGGGTACATGTGCAGAACATGCAGGATTGTTGCATAGATACCTACATGGCAATGTGGTTTGCTGCCTCCATCCCCCCATCACCTATATCTGGCGTTTCCCCATGTTATCCCTTCCCAACCTCCCCACCCCCTGCTGTCCCTCCCCTATTCCCCCTGCAACAGACCCCAGTGTGTGATGCTCCCCTCCCTGTTTCCATGTGTTCTCATGGTTCAACACCCGCCTATGAGTGAGAACATGTGATGTTTGATTTTCTGCTCTTGTGTCAGTTTGCTAAGAATGATGATTTCCAGGTTCATCCATGTCCCTACAAAGGACACGAACTCATCGTTTTTTATGGCTGCATAGTATTCCATGGTGTATATGTGCCACATTTTCCTTGTCCAGTCTATCATCGATGGGCATTTGGGTTGGTTCCAGGTCTTTGCTATTGTAAATAGTGCTGCAAAGAACATATGTGTGCATGTGTCTTTATAATAGAACCTTTGGATATATACCCAGTAATGGGATTGCTGGGTCAAACAGAATTTCTATTTCTAGGTCCTTGAGGAATTGCCACACTGTCTGGCCTTTTTTTTTTTTTTTTTTTTTTTTTAAGACAAAGTGTCACTCTGTCACCCAGGCTGGAGTGCAATGGCATGATCTAGGCTTACTGCAACCTCTGCCTCCCAGGTTTGAGGAATTCTTCTGCCTCAGCCTCCTGAGTAGCTGGGATTATAGGTGCCCACCATCACACCCAGCTAATTTTTGTTTGTTTTTTTAGTAGGATGGGAGTTTCACCATGTTGGTCAGGTTGGTCTCGAACTCCTGACCTCAGGTGATCCACCTTCCTCCGCGTCCCAAACTGCTAGGATTATAGGCGTGAGTCACTGTGCCCGGCCAAAATCTTTAAATCATATCTATTTGATATTGCAATATGGATTTGTTTCTAGGAGACTTACTCTTCTAATTTTGTTTGACTTTGGCTAATGTTAGAACTTGTTTACACTCATTCCTTTCGCATGTAGAGAGGTGATTCAAACTGGAAAAGCTCAACCTAGAATTTTACATTTTTGCAGATATTCCACAGAATTTCGTATTCACATAGCAGCAATCAAGAGTTTACTGTAACAATATGCAATCTTCTCTCTTCACCATTTACTGGCAATCTCTATAGAGAAGAGGATCCCAAATTAAAGCAAGAATAGGACTTGAAAAATCCTGGAAGATAGAGGGTAATTTGATCATTTTATAGTTTTTATGCTGCCAATCAGAATCTTTTCTAAAAATTATTTCATTAAGATATTCAAATAAGGTTTAATAGAGTAACCAAGTTTACAAGGCTGGTTGCAGTAATCTTAGCACTTTGGGAGGCCGAGTAGGGAGGATTACTTGAGCTCACAAGTTCCAGACCAGTCTGGGCAACATGGTAAAACTCCAACTCTACAAAAAATTTTAAAAAGCCAGGCGCAGTGGCTCATGCCTGTAATCCCAGCACTTTGGGAGGCCGAGGTGGGCGGATCACAAGGTCAGGAGTTCAACATCAGCCTGGCCAATATGGTGAAACTCCATCTCTACTAAAAATACAAAAATTAGCCAGGAGTGGTGGCGGGTAACTGTAGTTCCAGTTACTTGGGAGGCTGAGACAGGAGAACCTGGGAGGCAGAGGTTGCAGTGAGCCCAGATCGTGCTATTGCACTCCAGCCTGGGTGACAGGGTGAGACTCTGTCTCAAAAAAACAAAAACCAAAAACCACCCCAAAGTAGCCAGCCGTGGTGGCACATGCCTGTAGTTCCAGCTACTTGGGAAACCGAAGTGGGAGAATAGCTTGAGCCTGGGATGTAGAGGTTGCAGTGAGATGCGGTCCCACCGCTGCACTCCAACCTGGGTGATAGAGCCAGACTCTGTCTCAAAAAAAAAAGTTATTAATCATCCTGGAGTTTTGTATCTCAATAGGAGTCATAGATTGAATATCTATTTGTGGTGTTTTGAGCATCAATAGGGAATAAGAATGATATTTTAGGGAGCAGAACTTTTGTGCTCCCATGAATTAAACAGGATTATACTGGTCACCTTTGGAAAAAGAGTTGAACTTCAGCCGGGCGCGGTGGCTCACACCTGTAATCCCAGCACTTTGGGAGGCCGAGGCGGGTGGATCACGAGGTCAAGAGATCGAGACCATCCTGGTCAACATGGTGAAACCCCGTCTCTACTAAAAATACAAAAAATTAGCTGGGCATGGTGGCGCGTGCCTGTATTCCCAGCTACTCAGGAGGCTGAGGCAGGAGAATTGCCTGAACCCAGGAGGCGGAGGTTGCGGTGAGCCGAGATCGCGCCATTGCACTCCAGCCTGGGTAACAAGATCGAGACTCCGTCTC
>NW_022445473.1:1803-2798 GCF_009761245.1 Sapajus apella | reverse complement strand
TAGCAGTTCAGAAATCCTTTCTTTGGAGAATTTGTAAACAGATATTTCCATGCATATACACTCATATGAGAACTAGCAGGAAGACTGCGTTTAAAACAGATGAGAAACGTCTATTTCAATCTTCTCTGCTTTGTGTTCTTTCAACATAGGATGCTGCATCTACGTTTAGATTCAGCGAGTTAGAAACACGTTTCTTCTAAATGCTGCGTTTGGATATTCCATTGTGAATGAGACTGTAGGCTGTAATGAGAAATGTCTTGATCTAAAACAAAAACGAGCTATCTAGTAGAATGGTTGTGAAGCTGCAGAATCAACTTAAAGAGTTAAACTGATGTGTGTGTGCAGCAGTTCAGAAACCCTTTCTTTGGAGAATCTGGAAACAGATATTTCCAGACATATACAGGCATATGAGGACTAGCAGGAAGACTGCGTTTAAAACATAGGAGAAACGACTAGTTCAAGCTGTTCTGCTTTGTGTTCGCTCACGTTAGGAAGTTGCCTCTATGTTCAGATTCAGGGATTAGAAACACGTTTCTTCGAATAGCTGCGTTTGGATATTCCAGAGTGACTGATACTATAGGCTGTAATGAGAAATATCTTGCTCTAAAACAAAAACGCATCTATCTAGCATAATGGTTGTCAAGCTCTACTATCAACTTACAGAGTTAAACTGATGTGTGTGTGTAGCAGTTCAGAAATCGTTTCTTTGGAGAATTTGGAAACAGATATTTCCAGACATATACACTCATATGAGAACTAGCAGGAAGACTGCGTTTAACACACAGGAGAAACGTCTAGTTCAAACTTCTCCGCTTTGTGTTCTTTCAACTTAGGATGCTGCATCCATGTTTAGATTCAACGAATTAGAAACACGTTTCTTCTAAATGCTGGTTTTCGCTATTCCAGAGTGAATGAGACTGTGGGCTGTAATGAGAAATATCTTGCTCTAAAAAAAAACGCAGCTATCTAGAAGAATGGTTCTCGAGCTCTACTAT
>NW_022445473.1:0-1703 GCF_009761245.1 Sapajus apella | reverse complement strand
GCTATTCCAGAGTGAATGAGACTGTGGGCAGTAATGAGAAATATCTTCCTCTAAAAAAAAAACGCAGCTATCTAGAAGAATGGTTCTCGAGCTCTACTATCAACTTACAGAGTTAAACAGATGTGTGTGTGTAGCAGTTCAGAAATCCTTTCTTTGGAGAATTTGGAAACAGATACTTCCAGACAAATACACTCATATGAGAACTAGCAGGAAGACTGCGTTTAAAACACAGGAGAAACGTCTATTTCAAACTTCTCTGATTTGTGTTCTTTCAACGTAGGATGCTGCATCTATGTTTAGATTCAGCGAGTTACAAACACGTTTCTTCTAAATGCTGCGTTTGGATATTCCAGAGTGAATGAGACTGTAGGCTGTAATGAGAAATATCTTGATCTAAAACAAAAACGCAGCTATCTAGTAGAATGGTTGTGAAGCTGTACAATCAACTTACAGAGTTAAACTGATGTGTGTGTGCAGCAGTTCAGAAACCCTTTCTTTGGAGAATCTGAAAACAGATATTTCCAGAAATATACAGGCATATGAGAAGTAGCAGGAAGACTGCGTTTAAAACACAGGAGAAACGTCTAGTTCAAGCTGTTCTGCTTTGTGTTCGCTCAGGTTAGGAAGTTGCCTCTATGTTCAGATTTAGGGATTAGAAACACGTTTATTCTAAAAGCTGCGTTTGGATATTCCAGAGTGACTGAGACTATAGGATGTAATGAGAAATATCTTGCTCTAAAACAAAAATGCAGCTATCTAGCAGAATGGTTGTCAAGCTCTACTATCAACGTACAGAGTTAAACTGATGTGTGTGTGTAGCAGTTCAGAAATCCTTTCTTTGGAGAATTTGCAAGCAGATATTTCCAGATATATACACTCATATGAGAACTAGCAGGAAGACTGCGTTTAAAACACATGAGAAACGTCTATTTCAGACTTCTCTGATTTGTGTTCTTTCAACATAGGATGCTGCATCTATGTTTAGATTCAGCGAGTTAGAAACACGTTTCTTCTAAATGCTGCGTTAGGATATTCCAGAGTGAATGAGACTGTAGGCTGTAAGGAGAAATATCTGGATCTAAAACAAAAACGCAGCTATCTAGTAGAATGGTTGTGAAGCTGTAGAATCAATTTACAGAGTTAAACTGATGTGTGTGTGCAGCAGTTCAGAAATCCTTTCTTTGGAGAATTTGGAAACAGATATTTCCAGACATATACACTCATATCAGAACTAGCAGGAAGACTGCGTTTAAAACACATGAGAAATGTCTATTTCAAACTTCTCTGCTTTGTGTTCCTTCAAATTAGGATGCTGCATCTATGTTTAGATTCAGCGAGTTAGAAACACGTTTCTTCTAAATGCTGCGTTTGGATATTCCAGAGTGAATGAGACTATCGGCTGTAATGAGAAATATCTTGATCTAAAACAAAAACGCAGCTATCTTGTAGAATGGTTGTGAAGCTTTACAATCAACTAACAGAGGTAAACTGATGTGTGTGTGCAGCAGTTCAGAAACCCTTTCTTCGGAGAATCTGGAAACAGAAATTTCCAGACATATACAGGCATATGAGAACTAGCAGGAAGACAGCGTTTAAAACACAGGAGAAACGTCTAGTTCAAGCTGTTCTGCTTTGTGTTCGCTCACGTTAGGAAGTTGCCTCTATGTTCAGATTCAGGGATTAGAAACACGTTTGTTCTAAAA
>NW_022445472.1:0-2798 GCF_009761245.1 Sapajus apella | reverse complement strand
TCTGGCTGCCCTTAGTATTTTCTCCTTCATTTCGACCCTGGTGAATCAGACGATTATGTGCCTTGGGGTTGCTCTTCTTGACGCATATCTTTATGGTGTTCTCTGTATTTCCTGGACTTGAATGTTGGCCTGCCTTGCTAGGTTGGGGAAGTTTTCCTGGATAATACCATGAAGAGTATTTTCCAGCTTGGATTCATTCTCTTCATCGCATTCTGGTACGCCTATCAAACGTAGATTAGGTCTTTTCACATAGTCCCACATTTCTTGGAGACTTTGTTCATTCCTTTTTACCCTTTTTTCTCCAGTCTTGCCTTCCCGTTTTATTTCATTGTGTTGATCTTCGACCTCTGATATCCTTTCTTCTGCTTGGTCAATTCGGCTGTTGATACTTGTGCATGCTTCACGAAGTTCTCGTGTTGCGTTTTTCAGCTCCATCAATTCACTTATATTCCTTTCTATTTTGTCCGTTCTTGTTAGCATTTCGTCTAATCTTTTTTCAAGGTTCTGAGTTTCTTTGCATTTGGTTAGAACATGTTCTTTAAGTTCACAGAAGTTTCTTACTACCCACCTTCTGAAGTCTGATTCTGTCATTTCATCACACTCGTTCTCCATCCATCCTTGTCCCCTTGCTGGTGAGGAGTTGTGATCCCTTTTAGGAGGAGAGGTGCTCTGGTTTCGGGTGTTTTCATCCTTTTTGCGCTGGTTTCTTCCCATCTTTAAGGATTTATCCACCTGTCGACTTTGTAGTTGCTGGCTTTCAGATTGGGTCTCAAATCTTTCAGATTGACGTTCTGTTTGTTGATGATGAGGTTATTTCTGTTTCTTGGTTTTCCTTCTGACAGTCTGGCCCCCCTGCTGTAGGTCTGCTGAGGTTCACTCCAGGCCCTGCTTGTCTGGGGTTCACCTGCAGCAGCTGCTGAACAGCAAGGGTTGTTACCAGTTTTCCTCTTCTGCTATCTTTGTCCCAGAAGGATACCCGCCTAGTGTCAATCTGATCTCTCTTTTATGAGGTGTCTTTTTGGATATATAGGGGTCAGGGAGCTGCTTGAGGAGACGGTCTCTTCTTTATAGGAGCTCACATGGTGAGCTGCGAGCTCTGTTGTTGTTCATTCAGAGCTGCTAGGCAGGTACTTTTAGGTCTGCTGCAGCAGAACTCGTAAACTGCTTTTTGTTCCCAGGTGCTCTGTCCCAGGGATTTAGGGCTTTATTTATGAGTTTCCGTTATGTGGCCGCCTTCTTTTTTTTTTTTTCCCTTCAGACCTGCCCAGCCCAGCAAGGAGGCAGCCTAGTCACTGTCGGCCTATAGCAGCTTTGCTGAGCTGCTGTGGGCTCCGCACCGCTGCTGAGTGAACTTCCCTGCAGTCCTGTTTATATGGGTGTAGTTAGAACTGCTTTGGCGCAGTTGGCCCGCCTCTGTTGGGGCGGAGTCTCTGCTGTGGCGGGTTGCCTTGGCAATGGCAGGCTGCCTCAGCAATGGCGGGTTGCCTTGGCAAGGGCGGGCTGCCTCGGTAATGGCGGACGCCCCTCCCCCACAGAGCTGGACCGTCCCGGGTTCAGCTGTGCTTGCTGTGAAACTCTCAATCCAGAGTTTCTCGTTGCTGTGCTTTAGTGGGGGTGGGACCAGCCGAGCCGGATCGCCTGGCTCCCTGACTCAGAGCCTTTTCCAAGTTGGTTTTCCAGTCGCCTGTTGAAGAGGGGCCGGGGTCTGTTTGTTTTCCCCTGCGGCCACACACTGCGCTGCCTTAAACAGCGGCACTGAGGTTTGTGGAGCTTTTTTTTTTCTTTTTTTTGCCCTGGAATCTACTGTCCTGGTTCTCTGCTCAGTCCCGTTTTCAAACCAGCGTATGGGCGACTTCCCGTGGCTCCAATCGCCAGCCTAAAGGGCCCCCGGACCAGTGTATTTTGTACGGAGAACCGCGACTCCGGGGTGCCGACAAAGCAGCCACGCGGGGCAAAGCAGCCACGCGGGGCAAAGCAGAAGTGCTGGCCGGCGCTGGCCGGCACAGTCACGCTGGCGACAGTGGAGCACCTCTACCCGGGAATTTCCTAGGCTGTGGGCAATAAAAACACGGCGTCCACTCACCCTCTGCGCTTTCACTGGGAACTGCAATCCTGAGCTGTTCCTAAACGGCCATCTTGGATCGTCCACGGGTTATTGTATACCGCTCAATCTTATGAGCCTGTACATGGATGGAAATATCTCTTTCCAGATTCTCCAAGGAAAGGGTTTCTGAACTGCTAAATTCACACATCTGTATAACTCTGTAAGTTGAATACACACCTTGACAGTCATTCTTCTACATAGCTCCGTTTTTATTTTAGAGCCACATATTTCTCATTACACCCTATACTCCCAATAACGCAGGAATATCCAAACGCAGCTTTTAGAAGAAACCTGTTTCTAACTCGCTGAATCTAAACATAGATGAAACTTCCTAATGTGAAACACACACAGCAGAGCAGTTTGAAAGAGACGTTTCTCCTGTGGTTTAGACGCGATCATCCTCCTAAACCTTGTGAGCCTGTATATGGCTGGAATTATCTCTTTACAGATTCTCCAAAGAAAGTGTTTCCTAACTGCTACATTCCCAAATCTGTTTACCTCTGTAAGTTGAATATACGCCTTGACAATCATTCTGCTACATAGCTCCGTTTTTGTTTTAGAGCCAGATATTTCTCATTAAACCCTATGCTCCCATTCACTCAAAATATCCAAACGCAGCTTTTTGGAGAAACGTGTTTCTAACTCGCAAAATCTAAACATAGATGCAACTTCCTAAGGTGAACGAACACACAGT
>NW_022445471.1:0-2798 GCF_009761245.1 Sapajus apella | reverse complement strand
GTTTAGGTCTGCTGCATCAGAACTCATAAACTGCTTTTTGTTCCCAGGTGCTCTGTCCCAGGGATTTAGGGCTTTATTTATGAGTTTCCGTTATGCTGCCACCTTCTTTTTTTTTTTTTCCCTACAAACCTGCCCTGCCCAGCAAGGAGGCAGCCTAGTCACTGTCGGCCTGTAGAGGCTTTGCTGAGCTACTGTGGGATCCGCCCCGCTGCCCAGTGAACTTCCCTGCAGTCCTGTTTATATGGGCGTAGTTAGAACCGCTTTGGCGATGGTGGCCCGCCTCTGTTGAGGCAGAGTCTCTCTGCTGTGGCGGGTTGCCTTGGCAACGGTGGGCTGCCTCAGCAATGGCGGGTTGCCTTGGCAACGGCGGGCTGCCTCAGCATTGGCCGAATACCTCCCTCCTGGCGGGCTGCCTCGGTAATGGTGGACGCCTTTCCCCCACAGAGCTGGACCATCCGGGTTTCAACAGCACTTGCTGTGAAAGTCTCAATCCAGAGTTTCTGGTTACTGTTTTTTTGTGGGGGTGGGACCAGCCAAGTCTGATCGCCTGGCTCCCTGCCTCAGTTCCTTTTAACTTGATGTTCCAGTCGCCTGTTGAAAAGGTGCCAGGGTCTCTTGGCTTTCCCCTTTGGCCACTCACTGCCCTGGATTAAACAGTGGCTCTGAGGTTTGTGGCCCGTTTTTTTTTTTTTTTTTTTTTTTTTTTTTTGCCCTGAAATCTACTGTCCTGGTTCTCTGCACAGTCCCTTTTTTAAACAGACGAATGGGCGACTTACCGTGGCTCCAAACGCCAGCCAAAAGGGCACCCGGACTGGAGTATTTTGTACAGAGAACTGCTGCACGGGACAAAGCAGTGGCGCTGGCCGGCACAGCCACGCTGGCTGAAGGAGACGCGCTGGCGACCATGGAGCTCCTCTGCCTTTGAATGTCCAAGACTGTGGGCAATAAAAATGCGGGATCCACTCACCCTCTGCACTTTCACTGCGGGCTGCAATCCTGAGCTGTTCCTAAACGGCCATATTACTTCTTCCGCCTTACTGCAAATACTTATATGCCTGTATATGGCTGGAAATATCTGTTTCTAGATTCTCCAAAGAAAGGGTTTCTGAACTGCTGCACACTCACACCAGTTTAAGTCTGTAAGTTGATTGTACAGCTTGACAACATTCTGCTAGATAGCTCCATTTTTGTTTCAGAGCAAGATATTTCTCATTACAGCCTATACTCACTTTCACTCTGGAATATCCAAACGCAGCTTTTGAAGAAACGTGTTTCTAACTCGTTGAATCTAAACATAGATACAACTTCCTAAGATGAATGAACACAAAGCAGAGCAGTTTGAAATAGATGATTCTCCTGTGTTTTAAATGCAGTGTTACTTATAATTTTTATATGCCTGTATATGCCGGGAAATGTCTGTTTCTAGATTCTACAAGGAAAGGATTTCTGAACTGCTGCACACACACATTAGTTTAACTTTCTAAGGTGATTGCCCAGCTTGACAACCATTCTGCTAGATAGCTTCGTTTTTGTTTCAGAGCAACATATTTCTCATAACAACCTATACTCCCATTCACTCTGGAATATCCAAACGCAGCTTTTAAAAGAAACGTGTTTCTAACTCGCTGAATCTAAACATAGATGCAACTTCCTAAGCTGGACGAACACGAAGCAGAGCAGTTTGCAATATACATTTCTCCTGTGTTTTAAACGCAGTCTTACAGTTAATTATTATATGCCTGTATACGGTTGTAATACCTGTTTCTAGATTTTTCAAACATAGGATTTCAGAACTGCTACACAAACACATTAGTTTCACTCTGTAAGTTGATTGTACAGCTTGAAACCATTCTGCAAGACAGCTCCATTTTTGTTTTAGAGCAAGATATTTCTCATTACAGCCTATACTCCCATGCACTCTGGAATATACAAACGCAGCTTTTAGAAGAAACGTGTTTCTAACTCGCTGATTCTAAACATAGAGGCAACTTCTTAAGGTGAATGAACACTAAGCAGAGAAGTTTGAAACTGACGTTTCTCCTGTGTTTTAAACACAGTCTTGCTGCTTTTTCTTATATGCCTGTATATAGCTGGAAATATCTCTTTCTAGATTCTCCAAAGAAAGGATTTCAGAACTGCTACACACACACATCTGTTTATCTCTGTAAGCTGATTATACAGGTTGACAACCATTCTGCTACACAGCTCCGTTTTTGTTTTAGAGCAAGATATTTCTCATTACAGCCTATACTCCCATTCACTCTGGAATATCCAAACGCAGCTTTTAGAAGAAACGTGTTTCTAACTCGCTGAATCTAAGCATAGATGCAACTTCCTAACATACTTGAACAAAAAGCAGAGCAGCTTGAAACAGACATTTCTCCTGTGTTTTAAACGCAGTCTTACTGCTAATGCTTATATGCCTGTATATGGCTAGAAATCTCTCTTTCTAGATTCTCCAAAGAAATGGTTTCTGAACTGCTGCACACACACACATGTTTAACTCAGTAGCTTGATCGTACACCTTTATAACCATTCTGCTAGATAGCTCTGTTTTTGTCTTAGAGCCAGATATTACTCAGGACAAACAATACTCCTGTTCACTCTGTAATATCCAAACGCAGCTTTTGGAAGAATCGTGTTTCTAACTCGCTGAATCTAAACATAGATGGAACTTCCTAACGTGAACGAACAAAAAGCAGGGCAGTTTGAAATCGACGTTTCTCCTGTGTTTTAAACGCAGTCTTACAGGTAAATCTTATATGTCTGCGTATGGCTGGAAATATACGTATCTAGAT
>NW_022445470.1:0-2798 GCF_009761245.1 Sapajus apella | reverse complement strand
TAGAGCCAGATATTCCTCATTACATCCTGTAATTCTTATGATCCTTAAATGGCTGGAAATATCTCTTTCCAAATTCTCTAAAGAAATGGTTTCTGAATTTCTACATTCACTTTTCTTTTTTACTCTGTAACTTGAATATACACCTGGATAATCATTGTGCTACATAGGTCCATTTTTGTTTTAGAGCTAGATATTTCTCATTATATCCTGTACTCTCATTCACTCAGGAATATCCAAACGCAGCTTTTAGAAGAAACGTGTTTCTCACTCGCTGAATCTAATCGTAGATGCAACGTCCTAAGGTGAACGAACACACAGCAGAGAAGTTTGAAACAGACGTTTCTCCTGTGGTTTAGACGTGATGTGGCCGCTAATTCCTACGAGCCTTTATAAGGGTGGAATTATCTCTTTCCAATTTCTCCAAGAAAGGGTTTCTGAAGTGCTACACACAGCTGTTTAACTCTGTATGTTGAATATACACCTTGACAATCATTCTGCTACATAGCTCCGTTTTTGTTTTAGAGCCAGATATTCCTCATTACATCCTATAATTCTTATGTTCCTGTATATGGCTGGAAATATCTCTTTCCAGATTCTCCAAAGAAAAGGTTTCTGAACTTCTATATGCACTTATCTTTTTAACTCTGTAACTTAAATATACACCTGGATAATCATTGTGCTATATAGCTCCATTTTTTTTTAGAGCCAGACATTTCTCATTATATCCTGCACTCTCATTCACTCAATAATATCCAAACGCAGCTTTTAGAAGAAACGTGTTTCTAACTCGCTGAATCTATTCGTCCTAAGGTGAAGTAAAACACAGCAGAGAAGTTTGAAAAAGATGTTTCTCCTGTGGTTTAGATTCAATCTTACCGCTAATTCTTATGAGCCTGTATATGACCGGAATTGTCTCTTTCCAGATTCTACAAAGAAAGCGTTTCTGAACTTCTACTTTCACATATCTGTTTATATCTGTAAGTTGAATACACACCTTGAAAATCAATCTGCTACATAGCCCCGTTTTTGTTTTAGAGCCAGGTATTTCTCATTACATCCTATACTCCAATGGACTCAGGAATATCCAAACGCAGCTTTTAGAAGAAGCGTGTTTCCAACTCGCTGAATCTAAACATAGATGCAACGTCCTAAGGTGAACGAACACACACCAGAGAAGTTTGAAATAGATGATTCTCGTGTGGTTTAGACGCCATCTTACCGCTAATTCTCATGAGTCTGTAAAGCGCTGGAAATATCTCTTTCCAAACTCTCCAAAGAAAGGGTTTCTCAACTGCTACATTCATACATCGGTTTAACTCTGTAAGTTGAATACACGCCTTGACAATCATTCTAATACATAGCTCCATTTTTGTTTTAGAGCCAGATATTTCTCTTTACATCCTATACTAAGATTCACTCAGGAATATCCAAACGCAGCTTGTAGAAGAATCGTTTTTCTAACTCGCTGAATCTAATCATAGACGCATCTTTCTAAGGTGAGCCTACAAACAGCAGAGAAGTTTGAAACCGACGTTTCTCCTGTTGTTTAGACGCGATCTTGCCTGTAATTCTTATGATCCTGTATATGGCTTTAAATATCTCTTTCCAGATTTTCCAAAGAAAGGCTTTCTGAACTGCCACATTCACACATCTGTTTATCTCTTTAAGTTGAATATACACCCCTCAATCATTCTGCTACATAGCCCCGTTTTTGTTTTGGAGCCAGACATTTCTCATTACGTTGTATACTCCCATTGACTCAGGAATATCCAAACGCAGCTTTTAGAAGAAACGTGTTTCCAACTCGCTGAATCTAAACATAGATGTAACTTCCTAACTTAACCGAACACACAGCAGATAACTTTGAAACAGACGTTTCTCCTGTGGTTTAGATTCGACCTTACCGCTAATTCTTATGAGCCTGTATATGGTTGTAAATATCTCTTTCCAGATTCTCCAAAGAAAGGTTTTCTCAACTGCTACATTCACACATCTGTTTAACTCGTAAGGTGAATATACACCTTGACAATCATTCTACTACATCGCAACGTTTTTGTTTTAGAGCCAGATATTTCTCCTTACATCCTATACTCCCATTGACTCAGGAATATCCAAACGCGGCTTTTAGAAGAAACGTGTTTCTAACCCGCTGAATCTAAACATAGATGCGACTTCCTAATGTGACCCAACACACAGCAGAGAGGTTTGAAACAGACGTTTCTCCTGTGGTTTAGACGCGACCTTACCGCTAATTCTTATGAGCCTGTATATGGTTCTAAAGATCTCTTTCCAGATTCTCCAAAGAAAGGGTTTCTCAACTGCTACATTCACACATCACTTCAGCTCTGCAACTTGAATATATTCCTTCACAATCATTCTGCTACATAGCCCCGTTTTTGTTTTAGAGAAAGATATTTCTCATTACATCCAATACTCCCATTCACTCAGGAATATGGAAACACAGCTGTTAGAAGAAACGTGTGTCTAACTCGCTGAATCTAATCATAGATTCAACTTCCTAAGTAGATCGAACTCACATCAGAGAAGATTGAAACAGACATTTCTCCTGTGGTTTAGATTCGATCTTACCGCTAATTCTTATGAGCCTGTATATGGCTGGAAATATCTCTTTCCAGTTTCTGCAAAGAAAAGGTTTCTGAACTGCTACATTCCCACATCTGTTTAACTGTGTACGTTGAATATACACCTTGACAATCATTCTGCTACATAGCCCCAATTTTGTTTTAAGTCAGATATTTCTCATTACATCCTATACTCCCATTCACTCAGGAATATCC
>NW_022445469.1:0-2799 GCF_009761245.1 Sapajus apella | reverse complement strand
ACATGAGGCCAACAAACATATGAAAACATGCTCATCATCACTGGTCATCAGAGAAATGCAAATCAAAACTACATTGAGATACCATCTCATGCCAATTAGAATAGCAATCATTAAAAAATCTGGAGACAAGAGATGCTGGAGAGGATGCGGAGAAATAGGAACACTTTTACACTGTTGGCGGGGGTGTAAATTAGTTCAACCATCGTGGAAGACAGTGTGGCGATTCCTCAGGGACCTAGAAATAGAAATTCTATTTGACCCAGCAGTCCCATTACTGGGTATATATCCAAAGAATTACAAATCATTCTACTAGAAGGACACGTGCACACGAATGTTCATTGCGGCACTGTTTACAATAGCAAAGACCTGGAACCAACCCAAATGCCCATTGACGATAGACTGGTTAGGGAAAATGTGGCACATATACACCATGGAATATTATGCAGCCATCAAAAACGATGAGTTTGTGTCCTTTGTAGGGACATGGATGAACCTGGAAACCATCATTCTCAGCACAACTGACAGAAGAGCAGAAGATCAAACACCGCATGTTCTCACTCATAGGCGGATGTTAAACAATGAGAACACATGGACACAGGGAGGGGAGCATCACATACTTGGATCAGTTGGGGGAAAATAGGGGAGGGACGGTTTGGGGTGGGGAGCTGGGGAGAGATAGCAAGGGGAGAGATGCCAGATGTAGGTGATGGGGAGGAAGGCAGCAAATCACACTGCCACGTGTGTACCTATGCAACAATCTCGCATGTTCTTCACATGTACCCCAAAACCTAAAATGCAATAAAATAAATAAATGGGGAAAAGAAATGAATTTAAGTAAAAAAAAAAAAAAATCACCGTTTTCCAAATACCACCAAGGTCATATGAGATTCTGGCATGAAATTACTCCTAACACTATACACTAACATATTGTTAGGAAAAGGACATTCATATATCTCTATTATCCATCAAATGTTTATTAAGTACAGAATTTAAATCAAAGAGATGAAACTTAGCTTCACAAATATTGACATACAGTGACATTATAAACTTCCCGATGCAATGCAATGGGAAACATAATATTTGCCTGAACATTTTGTCTAATCCAGAAGAACAGTTAAATGAATCCAGTTTGAGAAACATTCTATGAGACACTTAGTCTGGACTCTTCAAAAATGTCAAGGTTGTAAAAGATGAGGGAAAAGGGTGGAGGGGAACCAATATTCTAGACTGATGAAAATAAGAAACATGACAAAAAAGTCCAATATAAGATCCCTGACTAATATAAAGTATATTTGAGAGCAAGTGGAGACATTTAAATTTAGACTGTAAACTGCATAATATTAATTATCAGTAGCAAATGTCTTGTGAATGTTATTGTAGTAATATAAAAGAATGTGCTAATTTTGGGAAAAATCCCTTAAGTATTTTTGTATAATCTTGATGTCTGCAATTTGCTTTCAAGCAGTTCAGAGCTCCCCAAAATCTGAGTGCATGCATGTATATGTACATGTGTGTAAGAAAGAGAAAATGAGTGTGTATGTGAAGAGGAAAATAGACATAGAGACACAGAAAGCCGATCCCAGAAAATGTTAATTTGTGAATCTAAATAAAGGGCACATGTGTCTTTGCAGTACCTCTTTTTCAACTTTTCTGTTTGAAGTTAAAAGTTGGAAGAATTTTTTTAAAGTCACTTGTTTATTCAGGGTGAACACGATCTTCACATTTCTTTGCTAGATGTTGGTTTCCTGTAGTTGTTAATACTTTTATGCACCTGATTGCCTTATGACAAAATAAACTTAGCTATGAAAGAAAAACTGCCTGTGTAGCCATAAAACCAAACAATTGCTTCACTGAATAGGAAAAGAATGTATGATGTTTATTGCAAGTAATATTGTTATAAACTGTTATTCTCCTAATACAGTATAACCAAATACTATCTTGTAATGTTAGTCAGCATCTAGTAATAAGGAGAGACCAATGGGCAGTATTTATACACAATTACACTGAGACCAATTCCTTATAGCCTGAAAAACAAGATGACGAACATTAAGGGAAGGTACAGGAGGTGTTTTTTCATGATTTACAGGACAAGAAATCACACTATCTTCTTCTACTAGATGATTAACTGTTCTGGGAAACATACATTCGGGTTTATAGTTATAATAGACAAGAATACAAGGTGCATAAGCAACCCTGTCATCTTTCATTATTACAATCTTGCCAATCTGGAATGAAGCAAAAAATGACACAAGTAGATAGGGGCATTGGCCTAAGAGGAGGAAGACCAGAGTTATGGCTTCAGTTCTGCTTCCAAATAGCCCCAATAGTTTTTGGTAAATCACTTCCCCTTCTCTGAGCTTTAGTTTCCTCATCTATCAAATGTGGCAGCTGAACTGAATTAAGATTGTTGGATCTGCAAGATCAAGGGCTATTTATTCCTCAAGGACTGGAAGACAAGATGGCAATTTAGAACAATTTCATAAGAAATAAAAATTTAATGTGATGTGAATATTATTCATTAGAATTCAACAGGACACAGGGAGAGGAGACCAAGAGATAGCTAAAAATTATCATCAGCTTCAGGGAATCACTCCCTTCTAAGACCTAGGGACTGCACTCGGTGGGGAGAGACACTTCACCAGAGGTCCAGAAGGTTTTGGATGAAGAATGGCCACAAGAGGAAGGGTGGAAATTACACTGGGCCAAGAAGTTTTCCATTGACTCCTTGTGAGATACGACTTTTCTTTCCAAGCCCACAAACATCTTTATATTTTTGCTGGATTATACTTTTTTAATGAA
>NW_022445468.1:0-2799 GCF_009761245.1 Sapajus apella | reverse complement strand
AATGCTTCCAGTTTTTGCCCATTCAGTATGATATTGGCTGTTGGTTTGTCATAAATAGCTTTTATTATTTTGAGATATGTTCCATCGATACCTAGCTTATTGAGTGTTTTTAGCATAAAGGGCTGTTGAATTTTGTCAAAGGCCTTCTCTGCATCAATTGAGATAATCATGTGGTTTTTGTCTTTGGTTCTGTTTATGTGGTGAATTACGTTTATAGACTTGCGTATGTTGAACCAGCCTTGCATCCCCAGGATGAAGCCTACTTGATCATGGTGGATAAGCTTTTTGATGTGCTGTTGCAATCGGCTTGTCAGTATTTTATTGAAGATTTTTGCATCTATGTTCATCATGGATATTGGCCTGAAGTTTTCTTTTCTTGTTGAGTCTCTGCCGGGTTTTGGAATCAGGATGATGTTGGTCTCATAAAATGATTTGGGAAGAATTCCCTCTTTTTGTATTGTTTGGAATAGTTTCAGAAGAAATGGTACCAGCTCCTCTTTGTATGTCTGGTAGAATTCAGCTGTGAACCCATCTGGACCTGGGCTTTTTTTGGGTGGTAAGCTCTTAATTGCTGCCTCAACTTCAGACCTTGTTATGGGTCTGTTTAGGATTTCGACTTCTTCCTGGTTTAGGCTTGGCAGGAGGCAAGTGTCCAGGAATTTATCCATTTCTTCCAGGTTTATTAGTTTGTGTGCGTAGAGTTGTTTGTAATAATCTCTGATGATGGTTTGAATTTCTGTGGAATCTGTGGTGATATCCCCTTTATCGTTTTTTATTGCATCAATTTGGTTATTCTCTCTTTTCTTTTTTATTAATCTGGCTAGTGGTCTGTCTATTTTGTTGATCTTTTCAAAAAACCAGCTCCTGGATTTATTGATTTTTTGAAGGGTTTTTTGTGTCTCTATCTCCTTCAGTTCTGCTCTGATCTTAGCTATATCTTGTCTTCTGCTGGACTTTGAGTGTTTTTGATCTTGCTCCTCTAGCTCTTTCAGTTTTGACGATAGGGTGTCAATTTTTGATCTCTCCTTGCTTCTCATGTGGGCACTTATTGCTATATATTTTCCTCTAGAGACTGCTTTAAATGTGTCCCAGAGATTCTGGTATGTTGTGTCTTCATTCTCGTTGGTTTCGAAGAACATCTTTATTTCTGCCTTCATTTCATTGTTTATCCAGTCAACATTCAAGAGCAAGTTGTTCAGTTTCCATGAAGCTGTGCGGTTCTGAGTTAGTTTTTGAATTCTGAGTTCTAACTTGATTGCACTGTGGTCTGAGAGACTGTTTGTTACGATTTCCGTTCTTTTGCATTTGCTGAGGAGTGATTTACTCCCAATTATGTGGTCAATTTTAGAGTAGGTGTGATGTGGTGCTGAGAAGAATGTATATTCTGTGGATTTGGGGTGGAGAGTTCTGTAAATGTCTATTAGGTTTGCTTGGTCCAGGTCTGAGTTCAAGTCCTGGATATCCTTGTTAAGTTTCTGTCTGGTTGATCTGTCTAATGTTGACAATGGGGTGTTAAAGTCTCCCACTATTATTGTGTGGGAGTCTAAGTCCCTTTGTAAGTCATTAAGAACTTGCCTTATGTATCTGGGTGCTCCTGTATTGGGTGCGTATATATTTAGGATCGTTAGCTCTTCTTGTTGCATTGATCCTTTTACCATTATGTAATGTCCCTCTTTGTCTCTTATGATTTTGTTGCTTTAAAGTCTAATTTATCAGAGATGAGAATTGCAACTCCTGCTTTTTTTTGCTCTCCGTTTGTTTGGTATATCTTCCTCCATCCCTTTATTTTGAGCCTTTGTGTATCCTTGCATGTGAGATGGGTTTCCTGGATACAGCACACCGATGGGTTTTGTCTTTTTATCCAATTTGCCAGTCTGTGTCTTTTGATTGGGGCATTTAGTCCATTTACATTTAGGGTTAATATTGTTATGTGTGAATTTGATACTGCCATTTTGGTGCTAGCTGGCTGTTTTGCCCTTTAGTTGAGCTGGTACTTGTTGTTCCTTTATATGTGTAGAGCCTCTTTCAGGAGCTCTTGTAGAGCTGGCCTGGTGGTGACGAAATCTCTGAGTACTTGCATGTTCCCAAAGGATTTTATTTTTCCTTCACTTATGAAGCTTAGTTTGGCTGGATAGGAGATTCTGGGTTGAAAGTTCTTTTCTTTAAGGATGTTGAATATTGGCCCCCCATTCTCTTCTGGCTTGTAGGGTTTCTGCTGAGAGATCTGCTGTGAGTCTGATGGGCTTCCCTTTATGGGTAACCCGACCTTTCTCTCTGGCTGCCCTTAGTATTTTCTCCTTCATTTCGACCCTGGTGAATCTGACGATTATGTGCCTTGGAGTTACTCTTCTTGACGAATATCTTTGTGGTGTTCTCTGTATTTCCTGGACTTGAATGTTTGTTTGCCTTGCTAGGTTTGGAAAGTTTTCCTGGATAATATCCTGAAGAGTATTTTCCAGCTTGGATTCATTCTCTTCGTCGCATTCGGGTATGCCTATCAGACGTAGATTAGGTCTTTTCACATAGTCCCACATTTCTTGGAGACTTTGTTCATTCCTTTTTACCCTTTTTTCTCCAGTCTTGCCTTCCCGTTTTATTTCATTGAGTTGATCTTCGACCTCTGATATCCTTTCTTCTGCTTGGTCCATTCGGCTGCTGATACTTGTGAATGCTTCACGAAGTTCTCGTGTTGCGTTTTTCAGCTCCATCAATTCACTTATATTCCTTTCTATTTTGTCCATTCTTGTTAGCATTTCGTCAAATCTTTTTTCAAGGTTCTTAGTTTCTTTGCATTTGGTT
>NW_022445467.1:0-2799 GCF_009761245.1 Sapajus apella | reverse complement strand
GGGCTGGACTGTGGAGCTTTGGATAGAGGAGCAGTGGAGATGGGAGTTTTCATTTCCCCTTCCCATGTTGAAGCTCAAGTGAAAGGTGCTCTCTCTTACACGTCCAAATGCAGAGTGTGGATTAGTCGGCTGGACTTGCCTTTTATACCTCCCTCTGCTGGGCGTGGCTTACTCTTATTGGCTGAATCGTTTTCTCCTTTCTGTTACTTATTAGAGCCTCAATAAGAAGTTTCTTACTGTAGCTCTACTGGGGACCTAGACACAGATAAAGGGAGACGTTTTCAGAATCCTGTCATAGTGTCAAGAAAACAAAGAACCAGGAGCACAGGGATCAGAAGATCGGGGAATCATTCCTTCTGATTTCTGTCTCCGTTCCTATTGCAAGTATTTATGATCCTGTTCATCATTCAAGATGCAGAATTAGACATACTTATATTGACACATGTTATATATTTTGCACAGAAAGAGATTTTGGTTGATTGTATTAGATTCAAACAAATGTGATAAAATGAAAATGCAGAGAAAAACTAAATACCAAATAAAATGGCCCTTCCTACCTTAAAAATGAGGAAGATAATTAGATCACACACAATAAAATTGAATGATTAGGTTAGAGCCAATGCTAACCTAATCAGGCCCTGATTTCTGAGGTGGCAAAAAGTCTAGGTGGAAAAACTTGCCCCCTTTCTCACACTTCTTCGGTCTTCCCGGGAGCGCCACTGTGTCCCATGGAATTTATTCAGCCTCCCTGGTATAAACGGACTTGGTTCCAAATGGTAACCCAACCAATCACAAGAAAAACAGCCTCGCTTCTGAACACTCAGCTCCCGTTTTCACACAGCAGACAACACCTGAATCCCATCAGAGCCCACATTGTTTCTTAACATTCACCTTCAAGATACACTCCAGAGCAGCCTCTCAAAACTGCCTCAGGGAGACAGGGCAAGGTGTGGTGGAGCTCCAGGTTCAGAACAGCTGCCTCATCACTTCCTACTGCGGAGTCTGCCTCTGCTGGTCAGAGCCCTCAAACTATAGAAGGCTTAGTCTATGTCCCAGCAAGTGTTCCCTTAAAGGACCTTCTTGTCTCCCTCTCTTTGAGACATTCTATGATAGGGAGTACTCAGCCTCCAGTCCCAAATGACTTGATTGACTGATGAACTGATTCTCTGAGGAAGAGAAAGACAGGGGAAGAGACTGTGTTGGGTGAGTCCGTGTTTTCCCAGCTGTGCAAGTAGTGGAACCAAAAAAAAAAAATTAGTGGCGGACGGACACTACCTAATGAAATTGTCTGAATGTAAATGGAACATATCTTAGTAACATTATGTATTATAATATGATATCATATAAAATGTATTTGACCTATAAATACATTTTGAAAGATTACAGTATAATATTATATAAAATTTTGTCAGGTAATTTTATTTAAAAATTGAGTCAAATTTTGTAGCAACATTAACATATAAACTTGATAGAAATCTAGGAAAATTATCTGCTCTTGTGTAAATGACTGCTTTTTAGCTAACTCTGTAAACGGTGTGAAGAGAGGTCTGCTGCTTACTTAATGAGACATCGACTTCCAAATCTTTGCTGTTTTTAATCAATGCCCTCTCAAGATATGAGAATATTTTACTGAAAACAACCATTTTCATAGATATCATAAGAATTTTATTTTAGTTAATAAATTATTATAACATTTATTGGTTATTAATAGCTTATGTCATTGTTAAAATATACTTCTACAGATAACACATAATATAGGCGTTTTGATTTGTCCTTTAACCTTAGCTAAGTCAATATATTCAATTTTTATTCATTAAATTCTATTTATTTTAGATAAAA
Organism: Sapajus apella; assembly: GCF_009761245.1. Lineage (NCBI taxonomy): Eukaryota > Metazoa > Chordata > Mammalia > Primates > Cebidae > Sapajus > Sapajus apella. The sequence goes on along the minus strand of NW_022445467.1, from coordinate 960 downwards.
GAGACCTTGTAGCTGTCATACGCTGTACTTCGTTAGAAAGACAAATTCTCAGGCAAAATTCAGGCCTGGTCAGGCATGGTGGCTCACACCTATAATCTCAGCACTTTGCGAGAGCAGGTTGGGTGGATCACCTGAGGTCAGGAGTTTGAGACCAGGCTGGCCAGCATAAGGAAACCCAATCTGTACAAAAAATACATTAAAAAATCTGGGTGTGGTGGTGCATGTCTGTAATCCCAGCTACTCAGAAGGCTGAGGCAGGAGGATCACTTCAACCTGGGAAGAGGAGGTTTCAGTGAGCCAAGATCACACCACTGCACTCTAGCTCTGGTGACAGAGCAAAACTCTGTCTTGAAAAGAGAAAAAAACTCAGACCTATTTTTATCAAAATCTAGATTTCAAATAATGTTTCTAGGTGTCCCCTTTCAATAAAAAACCCAAATCAAAACAAACAAAAAAATTTCTAGATAATTCTCATGCATATTAATAATTGTTAAATTGAGTACTTCCATTTTTGAGAGGGATTGTTTATATGGATGTGCTGATGTGTCAAACATATACAGTTAAGATTGTACCTTTTTTTTACAGAGCCTCACTCTGTCACTCAAGTGACAGCTTTGACCTCCCAGACTCCAGTGATCCTCCCACATCAACCTCCCAAACAGCTGGGACTACAAATGTGCACCACCATGCCCAACTAATTTTTTAAAAATTGTTTTAGAGGTGAGGTCTAACTATGTTGCCCCAGTGAGGTATTGTTATATTGTCCAGGCTGTTCTCAAATCCTGAGCTCTGGCTCCCAAAGTGATGGGGTTACAAATGTGAGCCACTATGCCCAGCCAAGATTAGACTTTTCAATGAGTGCACATCTTATCTCAAAAAAATAAAAAACCTAATTAAAAGATAAAGTCTGAGTTAGAAATGGGTTCACATTAATGATTTTTAATTTTTGTACTACGTCTG
>NW_022445466.1:474-2800 GCF_009761245.1 Sapajus apella | reverse complement strand
CTCAGCCTCCTGAGTAGCTGGGATTACAGGCACGTGCCACCATGCCCAGCTAATTTTTTGTAGTTTTAGTAGAGACGGGGTTTCACCGTGTTGACCAGGATGGTCTCGATCTCTTGACCTCGTGATCCACCCGCCTCGGCCTCCCAAAGTGCTGGGATTACAGGCTTGAGCCACTGCGCCCGGCCTTATTATATATTATTAAGGCAGAATCTTGCTCTACGGCTCAGGCTGGAGTGCAGTGTCACAATCTCGGCTCACTTCGACCTCTGCCCCCCGGATTCAAGCAATTCTCCTGCCTCAGCCTCCTGAGTAGCTGGGATTACAGGCGCCAGCCACCATACCTGGCTAATTTTGTATTTTTAGTAGAGACAAGTTTTCTCTATGTTGACGAGGATGGTGGTGAACTCACCGCAAGTGATCCACTCAGATCGGCTTCCCAAAGTGCTGGGATTACAGGTGTCAACCTCTGCACCTGACCTCATTTTTAATTTTTTTAGTTTTAGACCGAGTCTTACTTTGTTGCCCTGGCTGGAGTACAGTGGCACAATCTCGACTCACTACAACCTCTGCCTCCCGGGTTCAAGTGATTCTCCTGCCTCAGCCTCCCGAGTAGCTGGGATTACAGGTGCCCACCACCACGTCCAGCTAATTTTTTCTATCTTTAGTAGAGACAGAGTTTTACCATGTTGGCCAGGCTAGTCTCAAACTCCTGAGCTCGTGGCCCACCCGCCTTGGACTCCCAGAGTTCTGGGATTACAGGCGTGAGCCACCACATCCAGCGAGTTTACCTTTCACTAGGTGCCCTTGGATTGGTAGGGAACTGAGTGAGAGGCAGGGACAGGTGTCTGTTTGGGTGGGGTATTGAGCCTCAGGGCCACCAGGAGGACCTGTCCTCCTGCCTTTGCATGCCATCTCCCTGTCCTCCTGCAAGGGCTGTGGTTACAGGTGGAGCTGGCCTTTCTGGTGCGGTCCAGCCCTGGCCCTGCCTAGCTCACAGTGGGAAGGGGCTTCAGGGAAGACGGGGTGGGGGAAGGAGGCTGGGGACAGTCCTCTTCTGGCCCCAGTGCTCAGAGAATTCACACTGACCTAGGAAGAAGCCTGGACTTGTTTTCACCTTTTGACCTCAGGAGAACCTCAGCGGAGGATGGGAGCCTCCAGGGGACAGCAGAGGCAGGGGGACCCTGGGGCAGCTCTTGATAGCCCCAGAGAGGCACAGGCAGCTAAGTCCCAGGCAGGGGAGACAGGTTGGACAACACCTTGGAAAATCAGAAAATGAGGCAAAGCAGCCGGGAGCGGTGGCTCGTGCCTGTAATCCCAGCAGTTTGGGAGGCCGAGGCAGGCAGATCCCTTGAGCCCGGGAGTTCAAGACCAGCTTGTGCAACATGGTAAGACACTGTTTCTTTTTTCCTTCTTTTTTTTTTTTTTTTTTTTTTTTTTTTTTTAGATACAGGGTCTCGCTATGTTGCCCAGGCTGGAGTGCAGCAGCTATTCAGAGGCTCTGTCCCACTACTGATCAGCACAGGAGTTTTGACCTGCTCCGTTTTGGACCTGGGCCGGTTCATCCCTCCTTAGGCAACCTGGTGGTCCCCAGCTCCCGACAGGTCACCATATTGATGCTGAACTTACTGTGGACAGTACATCGGCATAGCGCACTACAGCCCAGAACTCCTGGGCTCAAGCGATCCTCCCACTTCAGCCTCCCGAGTAGCTGGGACTACAGGCACGCGCCATCGCCAGGCAGTAAGACACTGTTTCTACAAAAATGTATAAAAATTAGCTTAGCATGTCTGGCACGGTGGCTCATGCCTGCAATCTCAGCAGTTTGGGAGGCCAAGGTGGGTGGATCGCTTGAGGTCAGGAGTTCAAAACCAGCCTGGGCAATATGGCAAAACCCCATCTCTACTAAAAATACAAAAATTAGCTGGGTGTGGTGGCTGGTGCCTGTTAGCTACTTGGGACGCCGAGGCAGAAGAATCACTTGAACCCGGGAGGCAGAGGTTTCAGTGAACTGAGATAGCGCCATTGCAATCCAGCCTGGGCAACAGAGTGAGATTCTGTCTTAAAAAAAAAACAGGCCGGGCGCGGTGGCTCAAGCCTGTAATCCCAGCACTTTGGGAGGCCGAGGCGGGTGGATCACGAGGTCAAGAGATCGAGACCATCCTGGTCAACATGGTGAAACCCCGTCTCTACTAAAACTACAAAAAATCAGCTGGGCATGGTGGCACGTGCCTGTAATCCCAGCTACTCAGGAGGCTGAGGCAGGAGAATTGCCTGAACCCAGGAGGCGGAGGTTGCGGTGAGCCGAGATCGCGCCATTGCCCTCCAG
>NW_022445466.1:0-374 GCF_009761245.1 Sapajus apella | reverse complement strand
CAAAAAAAAAAAAAAAAAAAAAAAAAAAAACAACAACAACAACAACAAAAACAAGCTGGGCTCGGTGGCTCACGCCTGTAATCTCATCACTTTGGGAGGCTGAGGCGGGCGGATCACCTGAGGTCAAGAGTTCAAGACCAGCCTGACCAATATGGTGAAACCCCTTCTTTAAAAACAAAACAAAATAAAATAAAAATTAAAGGCCGGGCGCGGTGGCTCACGCCTATAATCCCAGCACTTTGGGAGGCCGAGGTGGGTGGATCACGAGGTCAAGAGATCGAGACAATCCTGGTCAACAAGGTGAAACCCCATCTCTACTAAAAATACAAAAATTAGCTGGGCATGGTGGTGCGTGCCTGTAATCCCAGCTACTC
>NW_022445465.1:0-2800 GCF_009761245.1 Sapajus apella | reverse complement strand
ATGTGATATTGTGCTGGCCTAGAGCCAGAACCGGAGCAAAACTATTTTATAAAATGCAAAACTGTTTTTAGATAAGTTGAAATGGCTGCCCCATTCTCCTTACAATAACTACTGTCCTTGGCCTCTGTGAATAGAACTGCCAGTTTGTTCCTCAAAACTATGTAAAGCTGCTTACCTTTTCTTATCAGTAACTGCCAGAATTGCTAGCCTTTGCTTACCGGCAATTGCCAGACTAAGCAGCCCAAGCTAGTTCCATCCTGGCTCCTGTGACTTGTAATAAGTAACTAAGGTCTGTGATTTCCACCTTAACCAGATAATGTGTAAACAAATGTTTATCTTGACTTCTGTAAACCACTTAAGTAACAAATGGAATGACAAAAGTCCCCTTGGCCCTTGGAATGTCCGGAGACCCCCACCCTCATCTCTGCCCAGGAGGTAATTTACAGAATCCACTCGGAATGTCTGAAGCCTTTTCATTCCCATCCCTGCCCCTCACCCCCACTCCCAAGGTGGTTTTTTCGGGTATAAAAAATCGTGGCACCCTCCTGTTGCCACCACAGGTTGGAGAGACGTGAGTCCTCTGTGGTCGCCGGCATAATAAATGACCCTGCAACCTGGCATACTTTTGTCTTGTGATAACTTTCTACACTCGGTCAAATACAACATTTGGAGTTCCCCAGCGAGAAATTCTCTTTTTGTTATCACCAGACAAAAGCCATCTCAGAATCTCGCCTGGGTGGCCGCTCCCACCATGGGGGCCTCTGGGGAGGTGCCCCCTGTTCTTTCGCAGGGCCCCGGAGAGCCACCGTGGAGGATAAGCAACCTCTCGGCCGACATTCACCCGAAATTCCTCAGGGTCCTAAAAGGAAAAGCCTCCGGAGGTAAGTCTGGTCTGGGCCTGTGTCGGGGGACTGACGAGTCATTTCAACTCCGGCCTGGCAAGCCTCACCGAGACATCGCTTGAGGCTTCTGGTAGCTGGTGCAGGGGGTACCAGCGTTCGCTTCTGGTGGCTGTCATAGTGGGTGGCAGCCTTCTGGTAACTGGTGCAGAGGGTACCAGTGTTCGCTCCTGGTAGCTGGTGCAGAGGGTACCAGCATTCGTTTCCGGTAGCTGGTACAGAGGGTACCAGCATTCGCCCCTGGTAGCTGGCATAGTGGGTGGCAGCGTTCGGTTGTTTTCCGTAACCTCTGTGTGAGTGAGAGAGTGAGTGTGTATATATGTAGTCCCACGGCTGAAAGGCTACGGGGCTTGTGTGGGCCTTCACCCGCGGTTCCACTGGGGCGTCGTAGGGCATAACGGTGATTCACCTCAGAGCTGTCCTACTTGGACTTCCATCCTAAGGTGACCAGGCCCGGGGGTTATACGGGTACACCTTAGCCAAGACGCCCCTGAAAATTCTTCCGAGAAAGTGGCCGGGCAGGCATCTGACTGGTCTCCCATCTGGGGGGCACCCACCCTTTGTCTGTCACTCTTGTATGTGGTCCTGTCTCGTCTGTAAATTTGTCAGTTTTATTAGACTCCTGCTAACAGACATACACTGGTTCAAAAATTACTCTTTTCTCTTTTTTTCCTCCTCTTCTTCTTCTATCACTGAGGCCTCACTCTTTCTTCCTTTGCCATGTGGCAGATAGTCTTAACTCTAGTTGTCTTTAATCTCTTCCTTGTTTTGGTCATTGTGGCCTGTAAATTCTCCCAGCCACCTCCACCGGGAAAAGAGTACTTTTGCCCATGCTGGGTCAGATTCCATGCCGGGGAGGCCGTTGTGCCCTCGACACCTGGGAGGTAGCTTCTTTGGAGCTTGTGTGGAACAAAACCCTAGATCAGAGTTTACGGGTGCTCTTTCTCAGGCTGGGATGGAAAATAGGTAACTGCTTATTCTGCCAGGAAAGTGTCCAATGTTATGGGCAGTGCCCAACGGTGCATCATAGAAAGGCATATTGGCACTATCCTGGATGTTGGGAGGTAGGATGTCACCGCCCCAGTAAAAACTGACTGGCAGCACTTCTGCACACTCTACCGGGTGTGGCGGGTCCAAAACACACATCCGGTAGACCTCTTAGTCCATCTGTTTGTCACTTCCCGACCTTTCCGAAGCAACTGGCCATTAAAAATGTATAAGGGGGAGGATTATGCCCGGGCAGCACTAAACCTCCATAGTGCTTATTCTCGCCAGTTGTGGTTTGCGGGGGGAAAAAGACCGCTGCCTTACCTTGGCCCCTACCCCCTGTTCCTCTGACTACGACTAGGAATAAACCCTAAAATCCAGTTGTCTGGTCCTTACAGGACCTGGCTGCAGAGGCCCTGCTAAAACCTGCTTTAAAGAGGGCCAAATTTTAAATTTGAGGCTTTCCAAAATTGGCTTTACTACAGAAAGAGAGAAAAGAGAAGGGAGAGAGAAAGTAGAGGAGAGAGAAAGTAGAAATAGAGGAGAGAAAGGAGACAGAAGAGAAAGAAAGAAGGTAGAAAGTAGACAGAGGAGAGAGAGAGAAGAGAACCAGAACCCGCAGGGGCGGAAAACTTGCCGCCAGCAAGTTCAGTGTTTTTTTTTTTGTTTTTTTTTTTTTTGAGACGGAGTTTCACTCATGTTACCCAGGCTGGAGTGCAATGGCACGATCTCGGCTCACCGCAACCTCCGCCTCCTGGGTTCAGGCAATTCTCCTGCCTCAGCCTCCTGAGTAGCTGGGATTACAGGCATGCACCACTATGCCCAGCTCCTTTTTTGTATTTTTAGTAGAGACGGGGTTTCACCATGTTGACCAGGATGGTCTCGATCTCTTGACCTCGTGATCCACCCGCCTC
>NW_022445464.1:0-2800 GCF_009761245.1 Sapajus apella | reverse complement strand
GAGTACAAATTCTTGCACCTCTCTTCTCCAAATTTAAACAATTATTTGCTCCGGAGACACAGATCCTTCTTTATAAATCCAGATTATCTCCCAGTAAATGTAACTCAAAGAGACAATGACATAGTGACACTTGGTTTTTCCTTTTTTTTTTTTTTTTGAGAGAGTCTTGCTCTATATTCCAGGCTGGAGTGCAGTGGTGCAATCTCAGCTCACTGCAACCTCTGCCTCCTGCATTCAAGCAATTCTCCTGCCTCAGCCTCCCGAATAGCTGGGATTACAGGTACACACCACCATATCCGGCTAATGTTTCTATTTTTAGTAGAGACAGGGTTTCACCATGTTGCTCAGGTGGGTCTTCAACTCCTGACTTCAGGTGATCCACCCGCCTAAATCTCCCAAAGTGCTGGGATTACAGGCGTGAGCCACCACACCCAGCCTGATACCTGGTTTTTCTACCCACATCCCCAAACTGCCTCCCTCCAGATGAGGGTCCGGGGAGTCCTAAAGACAAACACCATCACTTATACAAGGGTTACACCGACACACGTACACACCCATGCACACACTGCCCAACATCTGGTTTTTCCAGTCCCTCTTCTTTAAAGAGCCAGAAAAATTCTGAATGTGTAGGTTCTCAACAGGCACCTGGTGCTCTCTGCTTCCTATTTAAAGAGTCAGATGACTCTTCTCCAGTGCCCAGTTCTCTCACTAAGCTGTACTTTCTCTTCCAGTGAAACCCTCCCAGAGAGCACACTTCCCCTTTTCTTTTAAATGTGACTTTCCCAACACACTCCTCAGATGAAATCAAGAGGAAATCGACAGACAATGATATCCTAAGTGGGCCTCATGCTTTTACTTTGAAGAAAGCCCTAGCTGAACAACTTGAGGAAAGAATTAGCCCTATTTGAAAGATGAAGACACTGCAGAATAAACCCTATCAGTGAGTGCAAGGCCAGAGAGCCAGTGGACAACTGGACAAGAGCCAAGGACCCTGACAACCCCACTCCACCCACTGTGCCCTAACAATAATAACAACAGATAATGTGTATGTTGTTGCAGGCACTTTTGTGGTTTCAAATGTATTAATTCTCACATCATCCCTATGAGGGACAAATATTACTATCCCCATTTCCAGATGAGACAACTGCTTAATTAGATTAAATAATTCATCCTAAATGATTCAGCTAATAAATGACATCATTAGGACTCACAGGCAGGTCTATGGGAGCCCAGGGCTCCTGCTCTTCCCCACTACACACACTTGAAAGTACCCTCCCTCTCCACTCCAGCTCAGTAAACACGCTCTTGCTTATTTCAGGAGATGCCGCAACATCCATAAACTAAGTTGGATTAATCTATATGCATAAGTGAAAAAGATACCAGCGTATATAATCCAACTCAGGCAGTCAGATGTACTCTGTATCTCTACTTTGAAGAAAGCCCTGTATCCCTACAGAGAGTCCTGTATCTCCGTATCTCTACTTTGAAGAAAGCTCTGTATCTCTCCAGAGATACAGAGTTGAAAACCTGGCTCTTCCACTTAATAGCTATATATGTTCTTAAGTTACTTAATCTCTCTGTGCCTCAGTTTCCTCATTTGTGGCATGACAAGAATAATCTGCTCATAGAATTGTTGTGACGATTAAATCAGTACTACAGGTGAAATGTTTAGAGCAATGCTGGGCATGTATTAAAACACCCAAGATCATGCCATCTAAAGCAGAAAATTGGGCCTTGTTTTTGCTAAGAAGAGTTTCTGTGAAAGATACAATTCTAATGCCAATTCTTAGATGGCAACACCAGATGTCTCAGGAGGAGAGAATTTCATATATTCATTGGCATTTACCTCATGTGTTTTAAATCTGTCATTTTTCTACTATATGCTTTAAAGAAACAGAGTTCCCTTTCAATTCTTCTTCTACTACTTCTCCCAAATTTTGATATTTACCACTCTTGTGATCATTCATTTCTAAACAGTTTGTCATTTCTACTTTGATTTATCTTTAGCCCAACAGCTTTTTAGACAGGTATTCTTACATTTCCAAAATGGATAAGCCTGGGGAGAACAATTATTGTATTAATTTCTAATTGTATCACTATCAGGAAACAGCTTATATGACTTTTGTTCTGTGAGATTTGGCATTTTCTTTGTGTCTTTTTTTTTTTTTTTTTTTTTTTTTTTTTTGAGAGAGTTTCGCTCTTTCGCCCAGGCTGGAATGCAGTGATGTGATCATGGCTCACTGCAACCTCTGCCCCTCCAGGTTCAAGTGATTCTCCTGCCTCAGCTTTCTAAATAGCTGGGATTACAGGCACGTACCACCGCACCCAGATAATTTTTTGTATTTTTAGTAGAGATGGGGTTTCACCATGTTGGCCAGGCTGGTCCCAAACTCTCGACTTCAGGTGATCCACCTGCCTCAGCCTCCCAAAGTGCCAGGATTATAGGCATGAGCCACTGTGCCCGGCCTTCCTTGTGTCTCAATACATGGTATTTCTCAATCTTCTATGTGTGTTTCAAAAGAACTTGCATTCGTTTGCTGTATACAAAAATCACTGAAGTCCAATTCCCCACATGCCATCTTACATTACAGGTGGCACATGCCTGTAATCCCAGCTACTGGGGAAGCTGAGGCAGGAGAATCACTTGAACCTGGAGGGGCAGAGGTTGCAGTGAGCCATGATCACATCACTGCATTCCAGCCTGGGCGAAAGAGCGAAACTCTCTCAAAAAAAAAAAAAAAAAAGACACAAAGAAAATGCCAAATCTCACAGAACAAAAGTCATATAAGCTGTTTCCTGA
>NW_022445463.1:0-2801 GCF_009761245.1 Sapajus apella | reverse complement strand
AGGAACAAGCTCAGATCCACTGGTCATATCAATATCAGTCTTTCCCATCGGACAAGTTATACACCTGCTTCTCCTCGTCCCTCACTCCTACAGTCCCCAGGGGAGGCAATGTGCTGGACCTCAGTTCCGATGAGAGCGACGGTATGAGTTCTCACTCATTTTGTTCAGATTTCCAAGGAATGTTTTTTTTGTTGGACTCATCATTGATCCAAGCACATTTGAAGAGGCAGGATGTCTGACACCATAGGTTGGGACGTGGGGCAGCCGATGACCTTAAAGACCTTCAGGACCCGGTGGAACCCAGAGCTGGGCCACTGAGAAATGGGCATAGACCGTTCACTTTAGGGGTGGAACTTGCCATGCCATCAGTGCCCTGCTGAGAAACCGCTCCTTCCAGGTCTTGGAAACTGCAAAGACACCCCCACTCACCATGTGGGGCAGAGTAATACTTACCCTCCTGAGCCGTCCACCGCAGGGGGTGCACCATGGATGCCAGGCCATAATGACTCCAGGGCTCTGGGGGCCTTGACGGCTCACAAGAACGGACCATCTTCCTTGCCAGGATATGTGGGACGTCCCAAGATAACTGCCCCTGAGAAGTGTAAAGAAACCAAATGCATGATTGAGAAATGGGCCCAGCTTCACTCATCGCTTCAGTGCCATTCTTTCCACAGGGCAACTCATCTGCCTCCTTCTCCTTGGCCTCCATAATGGACCTCCATCTCTATGAACATACCTGACCCGTGTCATTTTCTAGACACTTGGGAAGTCTCAACACCTAGAAATCCTATTCCTATGTCTCTCTGCCTACGGCTGTGCACACGTGTTTGTGTGTGTGTGACAGCTTGAGTGTGTGTTTGTGTCCCTCAAGCACATCTGTTTCCCAACACCGCAGCAGGTGATCAGAATCTGTAGCCTCGAGACCTGAGGTCCCCCCACAACCTGAAGGCTCAACACCAAGGTCTTCGAATAGATGGATGTGAACCCTGACTTTGGGGCCATGAGGTCATGCACCTAACACTACCACCCTTGTTCTGAGCACACGCACCGCCTCTCAGGTCATCTGATAATGGGACCAAACCCCATCACCGACAGCACTACCAGCTGAGGCTCACCTGGCAGAAAACCAACCGCAACCAGCCCTGGGGAGCACCTGTACAACGGTCGACCCATAGGTCTGAAAAATGGCATGAGCAGAAGAAATATTCCCAACCTAGCCAAAGGACCTCAAGACATGGGCTTCCCCCCTTCCATTCAGTCCACATGCGCACACTGCATCTTCAGGACACCCAAAGGGAATGGCTGCTTTCCAACATGAGGTCCCTGCCCCAAGTACCAGGGTGACAGGACACACTGCCTTCCAGGGTCCTTGCACTGGTTGCACACAGGGCTTCTCTGCACCAAATTCTGAGGCAACACGCCATCACGCAGCCAACTTGACGGCACTACCACCCACCATAGCTCCTGCAACTCAACACCATCACCTGGTCTACATGTACACGGCCACTAATAAACTGCGATCCACAGAACCACCAATCCTTTCCAACTTTCCTAATGCAGCTGTGGGCCCCTCAACATGATATGGCTGTTCTGGATGTGCTGTGACTTCAAACCGTTTAAGGGAGCTGAAACACTTCATCAACCTAAGGGAGTGGCGGAATGCAACACTGGAATATCGCCAACTCAGGAGGTATATGGCCATCCGAAGTCAAGGAGCTCTCTATGGCAGGCTGCTAGAAAGCTACAGATGTTGCCTGGAATGCACATGGACCTCCATGGATAGCCCCATGTGTGACTGACACCCACGGGAGAGTCCTGGGCCAAGGCCAGGGGCCAGGGCTCATTCCTTATGGACACATTTGGGATGGGAGCTACTTTCCAAGCCAGAAAGAGGATCCAAAGCAGTGATTTGCTCACATGCACTGCAGCAGGTGGGTCCACCCAGCAATGGTGGGCAAGACACCATTTCCAGGAAGGTGTGCACAACACTGAGGCCCACTACTGTGTCAGAAAGACCACAGGAGACGTAGGGCCAGGGTGATAAGCCTCACCGTTGTATTCTCTGGCGTCTGTCTTCTACAGCCTCTGCTGGCCAACTTGTCCTCCACTAGAGAAATCAATGGAAAGCCCATCACCACTGAACGACAGCCCAAGACTGCTGATGACACACATGTGCATGTAAGCCCCCTGCTGCCTCTCCTCTGAAGGACCTTCCAGTCCAGGCTTCCACCCGGCACCAGGGGCATCTCACGGCTCAGGGAATGAAGAAATCCACTGGAAGGCCTCCATTATGGGATGCTGGGTGGAGGGCCAAAGAGGCCTCTGGCTAGCTGCTGCAACACCCTATGCTACGCACTGTCCTCCATCACCCTTGGAACTCCATTGTCTTCGGCTAACCAAAAGTCAGTACAAAGGTCTGCCTGACGTCTGGGCTTTATGCTGTCCTGGAAAGAAAATGAAGACCCGGTCCTCTGCAGAGATCCCACCACGAGGTCCAGGTCTCCCTGCCTGGGATCTCACCAAGCCAGGACCAGGAGCACACACCCCTAGGCCTGTGGTATTTCTGTCGGCTTGCACCACAGCCATACCATTACAGAGGAGCCATTACCCCCAGGACTCTCCCACCCATGTATGTCATACAAACGAATGTTCCTAACGAGCGTGCGATGGGAGACACTGGTCTGTGGAAGCCCTGGGTGGTGGAACCTGTGGGAATCTGTGAAGTTGTCCCTCCCTTCTACAGTCCCCGGGGGTGGCAATGTGCTGGACCTCAGTTCCGATGAGAGCGACGGTATGAGCTT
>NW_022445462.1:908-2801 GCF_009761245.1 Sapajus apella | reverse complement strand
ACTTCAATTAACAATCCTGGATCTCTGATTCTTAACTCAGTGCTCTCAGCCTTCTGCCTTATAGACTTGTATTATGCCTCAGGACATGTTGTGAAAATTGGTTAATTCCATTAACAGTTACCTTGGAACTGAGAAACAGGAAGTGCTAGAAGGATGAGCTGCAACAGAGACCTCATTTTGTTCAGTCAATCAGAAAATGGACTGAGGCTTCCAAATCTATTCCATGTGGGCAGCTGCTATTAGACTTAATTTGAAAAGTCATTGGCATCGACTTCAAATTTGTAGAACTCTCCTTTTAGTCAGTTAACTGAAAGCCCTTAACCTTGTATTAAACACATATTACCTTTGTTATGCAGGGTAAACCTTATGACCTTTTTCTTGTAGGTAAATGGAATCAAGAGATTAGTAAGACATGTGTGCACCTAGTAGCTAGTCATTTTCTTTTTATTCCATCCTTGTCCTCTCTAACCTCACTTGGGATTATTTTCAGTTTTCTCTACAAATGCCTAGAAGTTTATCTGCTTTTGTACAACTTATTTGAGGAGAACTTATCTTTCTACAATTTCACATTCTGCATGCATGTAATGTCATTTTTATTGCTAAGGCATTTGCAAAGCCAATTTCTTGAACTGAATACCTTTCCTTCTGTAAATATGCATGCTGTGCTACTTTGCAACCACTGATCCTGGATTTAAAAGAATATGTTGAAATCAAATAACTTTTCACTACTTACTAAGCATCTTTCTCTCATAACACTAAAAATATTGAGTACACAGAAAATACTGCAAATGGAAGATGACGGCTGTTATTACTCCCAGTTACTAAACGACAAATTAGAGGTACTTACAAAAGTTGACCAGAGTTGAAATAATCTGTTAATAAAATTCTGGATTTAGATCACTTGGATTGAAATCTCACTGTCTGCTAGTCAAGCAAGTTACAGAACCTCTCTCTGCCTCTGTATTGTACCTGTATAATGGGGATAATATCTCCTTTATAGGGTTGCTGGAAAGGGAACATTTTGTAGTAAGCATTCAGTATGCATTAATTCTCATTTTTCTTCTTCCTTTAATCATCATCACCAGCACCACCACCACCACCATCATCACTGCCACCACCATCACTGTCACCACTACCATCAGCATCACCACCACCGTCATCACTATCACCACGACTACTGCCACCATCATCACCACCACCACTACCATCAGCATCACCACCACCACCACCACCATCACTGTCACCACTACCATCATCACTATCACCACCACTACTACCACCATCATCATCACTACCATGACCATCACCACCACCATCACTATCACCACGACTACTGCCACCATCATCACCACCACCACTACCATCAGCATCACCACCACCCCCACCACCATCACTATCACTGCCACTACCGCCACCTCCATTACCATTATCACCACCATCACTACCACCACCAGTGTCATCACCACTACTAGCGTCATCACCACCACTACCACCATTATCACTATCACCACCACTACCACTACCACCATCACCATGATCATCACTGCCACCACCATCACTATTAGTATCACCATCACCATTATCACCACCATCACCACCACCACCAGCATCATAACCACCACCCATCAGCATTACCATCACCGCCACCACCAGCATCATCACCACCACCCATCAGCATTACCATCACCACCACCACCACCAGCATCATCACCACCACCCATCAGCATTACCATCACCGCCACCACCAGCATCACCACCACCACCCATCAGCATTACCATCACCACCACCACCAGCATCACCACCACCACCCATCAGCATTACCATCACCGCCACCACCAGCATCATCACCACCACCCATCAGCATTACCATCACCAGCATCATCACCACCACC
>NW_022445462.1:0-808 GCF_009761245.1 Sapajus apella | reverse complement strand
CCCCCACTGCCATCACTATGCACATCAGCATCACCATCACAGTCATCACCACCCAATCACCACAACCACCAGCATCATCATCACCCCCACCATCACCACAAGCATCATTACATCCACCACCACCACCACCACCACCACCGTCATCTAGTTGGTGAATGGTATCAGCCCAAAATAGGACATAAATAGCTACTTAAGCTTTTGATAAATGCCCTTTGATTCTGCAGACCTAATCTGGAACACTAGAAAAGCATAGCAAATATAGACTTAAAAATGGGTTTCAGGCGTCAGTAAAGAGAGGATTTGCTCACACATTACTTTGATAGAATAGTAGCCCTAGAGGCAAAGTAATATGAGAAAAGAGAAAGACAATCTGCTTCCACAGCCTAAAATAAATGGACAGAAATGTGATAAAAGGGATATGTATTTTTTCTTTTTTTCATGTCATCTAAGTCACTGTCCACTGGAAGGGTAAACTTCACATAGCTGAGCTCCTTCCTGGAAAGTCAATGGAACAGCAGGCATAAAGCCTCTGATTTTGTTTTATCTACGTCATCCAAAAGCTTACATCCCTATGATGCTCTGGGATAAAGTCAGTCTAGGAAGAATCTGGCTTGGTGGCAGAGTGGCTGGAAGCAGAGAGCAGGCTCCTGCCTGCCAAGTGAGGATCTTACCAGTTAGATGGAGGTGGCAGAACACATGACAGTGAACTCACTGATTTCCTTAGAGAGAAGGGACCAGAGGGTTTTCACAGACTGATTCCTCCCCCATCATCTGTTTCTGTGGCCCCCATCAACATGGAGACTAAGCA
>NW_022445461.1:531-2801 GCF_009761245.1 Sapajus apella | reverse complement strand
TTTAATGGCAGTGATTTAAGAGTTAGAAATAGTAACCATAATTCTTATCATTCATATCTGCATTCTACCATAGTATCTACCCTAAACAACATATGCTGAGAAAGAATACCATCTATCTGGAAGTGTATAACCAGTAAATATTTGTTAAGGACCATACAGTCTTTCTCTGTTTTGAGAGTAGTTGTGTTTGATCTCTCTTAGATCAATGTCAATTAGTTTAATAATCAATTTTATTGCCAGAGAGATGGCTCCATCTTCTTGAATATTTGAAGTGAAAAATGATCACCACTGAAACAAAGATTATGTAAATGTATTCATACCCTGCAAAAGAATTTTTTTCTAAATTCCTCTCATAGCTTTCAAAAAAATGAAAGTGTAAGCAATACTATATGCTAAAGGAACCCCTTTTTTGCCTCCTACGATGTCATATGGTAAAAATATGATTGATTGTATTAATAAGCAACATCTGTTTAAATAAACTTTATACCTGAAACAACGTTGTTATATGTAAACTGCATATACAAAGAGAATCTGAGATGTCACTAGCTTTAAAGAGTGCTCTAACTTAGCTGGACTTCAAATGCCCATTTACATATACAAATAAAAGAAGTAATAACATAATTATATTAGTAAATTTAGTTACCAGTTTTTGAAAAATACCTATTAGATAATTGACCTTTACTGAAGACATCTTAATTAAAATTAATTTACATTTTACCACTAAAAATAAAGGACTCATTTGCTGTAATGATTTGCACTTAACAGATAATATGTATTTACTTATTTCAATGCCCATTTTGTACCTATTTATACATAAAGGTATTTGTTCAGACCAGGCACCGTGACTCACGCCTGTAATCCCAGCACTTATGGGAGGCCAAGGCAGGTGGGTCATGTGGTCAAGAGATCAAGAACATCCTGGCCAATATGGTGAAACCCCTTCTCTACTAAAAATACAAAAATTAGCTGGGCTTGCTGGCTCACGCCTGTAGTCCCAGCTACTCGGGAGGCTGAGGCAGGAGAATTCCTGAACCCGGGAGGCAGAGGTTGCAGTGAGCTGAGATGGCTCCACTGCACTCCAGCCTGGCACCACTCTTTCTCAAAAAAAAAAAAATGTTATTTGTTGCCCTTTGAAAGAAAATAAGTCGTAATGATCACAGGGTCTGCATATGTGGAGATCACTGACGTCATACACTTAGGCTCTCATCGGCAGATTTGTATGCACATCCAGAGACAGTGATGTTTGTTCTGAGATCTGCTTATCCCAGTTATGCTTTTGATAATGCTTATGTAAATTTTAAAATTAGCACATAATCCATGAATTATGAGAATAAAAAGAGAGGTGTTTCTAATAAAACAATGCATTGGGGCTGGGCGCGGTGGCTCACGCCTGTAATCCCAGCACTTTGGGAGGCCGAGGCGGGTGGATCACGAGGTCAAGAGATCGAGACCATCTTGATCAACATGGTGAAACCCCGTCTCTACTAAAAATAAAAAAAATCAGCTGGGCATGGTGGCACATGCCTGTAATCCCAGCTACTCAGGAGGCTGAGGCAGGAGAATTGCCTGAACCCAGGAGGCGGAGGTTACGGTGAGCCGAGATCGCGCCATTGCACTCCAGCCTGGGCAACAACAGCGAAACTCCGTCTCAAAAAAAAAAAAAAAATGCATTGGAAAGACTGAATGAATGCAAGACATTTAAAAAAATGTTTATTTGGTGTGGATGAGACCATTCTGAAAGTTTGGAGACAAAAATATGAAAAACAAAAACACTCTTCCAAATTCAGGTTATTTGACATCATTTAGCTAGTTATTTACCTTTTAAAAAAAAATGGAGACTGGAAATCGTAGAATTTAGTTGCATATTAGAGAATCCTAAGCCACTACAAAAAGATGATGGGGAACTAAAATCTACTTAATCTAAGTAATGGCTGTGGCTCTGCATCCCAAAATTGTAATAACTTTCTATGTATAAAATTAAAATAAGCCGGGCGCGGTGGCTCAAGCCTGTAATCCCAGCACTTTGGGAGGCCGAGGCGGGTGGATCACGAGGTCAAGAAATCGAGACCATCCTGGTCAACATGGTGAAACCCCGTCTCTACTAAAAATACAAAAATTAGCTGGGCATTGTGGCGCGTGCCTGTAATCCCAGCTACTCGGGAGGCTGAGGCAGGAGAATTGCCTGAACCCAGGAGGCGGAGGTTGCGGTGAGCCGAGATCGCGCCATTGCACTCCAGCCTGGGTAACAAGAGCGAAACTCCGTCTCAAAA
>NW_022445461.1:0-431 GCF_009761245.1 Sapajus apella | reverse complement strand
CTTCACTTCAGCCTGATTTTTCCATTAATTCATTAACTGTCCACCCCAACACAGTTTCTACTGTAACATAAACAAGCATACAGTTTGATAATGAAATATCACATTTATGGGGTTTTCCTCATCACCATACTACAGGAGAGTAATAGTACAGAAGGCAAGTGGGATGTGAGAAAAAGAACACAAGCCAATCTTGAGAAGACCTCAGGGGAAATGTTCTTATAAATGAGCTGGCTTTCAGGCAAGTAGATGGTGAGAGGTTTCATTGAAGAGAAAGAAGATACTGAAGCTTTTAAGGATGTAGGAACATTTCCTCGTTGAAGAGTGAGAGTCACTTGCTCAAGATGAGAGAGCTAGTCAGGAGATGAGTCAGAATTCAAACCCAAGTGTGTCTGACTCCCATGCTGGAGCATGCTGCTTATCAGAGAGAGAAA
>NW_022445460.1:0-2802 GCF_009761245.1 Sapajus apella | reverse complement strand
TTCAAAAAGTGTTTGTATATTTTTTATAACAGAGTATTTTGAGAGTTGTATATTTTTTATAACAGAGTTCAAATAGATGGTGTATATTTTTAAAACAGAGTATTTTGAGAGATTGTATATTTTTTATAACAGAGTTCAAACAGTGTTTGTGTATTTTTTATCAAAGAGTATTTTGATAGTTTGTATATTTTTTATAACACAGTTCAAATACAGTGTGTATATTTTTTATAACAGAGTACAAATATAGTGTGTATATTTTTTATAACAGAGTTCAAATAGAGTTGGTATATATTTTATAAAAGAGTTGATATAGAGTGTGTATATTTTTTATAACAGAGTTCAAGTACAGTGTGTATATTTATTAAAACAGTATTTTAAGAGTTTGTATATTTTTTACAACAGAGATAAAATACAGTGTGTATATTTATTACATCAGAGTTCAAAAAGTGTTTGTATATTTTTTATAACAGAGTGTTTTGAGAGTAAGTATATTTTTATTAGAGTTCAAATAGAGTTTGTGTATTTTTTATAAGAGTATTTTGAGAGTTTGTATATTTTTATGAGAGTTCAAATAGAGAGTGTACATTTTTTATAAAACAGTATTTTGATAGTTTGTATATTTTTTATATCAGAGTTAAAATACAGTGTGAAAATTTTTATAACAGAGTTCAAATAGAGATTGTATATTTTTTATAACAGAGTACAAATAGAGTTTGTATATTTTTTATAAAAGAGTCCAAATAGAATGTGTATATTTTTTGAAAGAGAGTATTTGAATAGTCTATATATTTTTATAACAGAGTTAAAATGTAGTGTGTATATATTTTATAGCAGAGTATAATGAGAGTTTGCATATTTTTTATAACAGAGTTTAAATAGAGTGTGTATACTTTTTATAATAGGCTATTTTCATAGTTTCTATATTTTTATATCAGAGTTAAATTATGGTATGAAAATTATTTATAACAGAGTTCAAATAACGATTGTGTATTTTTTATAACAGTTCAAATAGAGTTTGTATATTTTTTATAAAAGAGTGAAATAGAGGGTATATATTGTTTATAACAGAGTTTTGATAGTTTATATTTTTTATAACAGAGTTCAAATAGGGTGTGTATATTTTTATAACAGAGTTTTTTGATAGTTTGTATATTTTTTATAACAGATTTCAATAGAGCGTATATTTTTTATAACAGAGTATTTTGAGAGTTCATATATTTTTTATAACAGAGTCCAAATAGAATGTGTGTATTTTTTATATCAAAGTAGAAATATAGTGTGTATTTTTTTTGAGATGGAGCTTCACTCAGATTACCCAGGCTGGAGTGCAATGGCATGATCTTGGCTCACCGCAACCTCCGCCTCCTGGGTTCAAGCAATTCTCCTACCTCAGCCTCCTGAGTAGCGGGGACTACAGGCATGTGCCACCATGCCCAGCTAATTTTTGTATTTTTAGCAAAGACAGGGTTTCACCATGGTATATTTTTTATAACATAGTTCAAATAGAGTTTGTGTATTTTTTAAAACAGAGTATTTTGAGAGTTTGTATATTTTTTATAAAAGAGTTCAAATAGAGGGTGTATATTTTTTATAAAAGAGTACTTTGATAGTTTGTATATTTTTTATATCAGAGTTAACACATAGTGTGAAAACTTTTTATAGCAGAGTTCAAATAGAGATTGTGTATTTTTATATCAGAGTACAAATAGAGTTCGTGTATTTTTTATAAAAGAGTTCAAATAGAGTGTGTATATTTTTTATTACAGAGTTGAAATATGTTCATATTGTTTTGTAACAGAATTCAAATAGAGTGTGTGTATTTTTTATAACAGAGTTTTTTGATAGCTTGTATATTTTTTATAACAGATTTCATTAGACTGTATATTTTTTATAACAGAGTATTTTGAGAGTTCATATATTTTTTATAACAGAGTCCAAATAGAATGTGTGTATTTTTTATATCACAATAGATATATAGTGTGTATATTTTTTATAACAGAGTTCAAATAGAGTTTGTATATATTTTTAAAAATAGTTCACAGAGTGTATAACAGAGTTGCAATAGAGTGTGTATATTTTTTATAACATAGTTTTTTTGAGAGATTGTATATTTTTTATAACAGAGTTCAAATAGTGTATATTTTTCATAACAGTATTTTGATAGTTTGTATATTTTTTATAACAGAGTTCAAATAGAGTGTTTACATTTTTCATAACAGACTATTTTGAGAGATTATATATTTTTTATAACAGAGTTAAAATAGTGTATATTTTTATAACAGAGTTAAAATATACTGCATATAGTTTTATAGCAGGGTATTTTGAGAGATTGCATATTTTTTATAACAGAGTTCAAATAGAGTTTGTAAATTTTTTATAACAGAGTTTAAATATAGTTTGTATATTTTTTATGACAGTTCAAATAGAGTGTGTATACTTTTATCATGGAGAATTTTGAGTTTTTATATTTTTATAACAGAGTTAAAATATAGTTTGTATATTTTTTATAACAGAGTTCAAATAGAGGGTGTATATTTTTTATAACAGACTATTTTGATAGTTTGTATATTTTTTATAACAGTTCAAATAGAGAATGTATATTTTTTATAACAGAATATTTTGAGAGTTTTTATATTTTTTTATAACAGAGTTCAAGTAGAGCATGTATATTTTTTATAACAGAGTATGTTGAGTTTGTATATTTTTTATAACAGAGTTCAAATACAGTTTGTATATTATTTATAAAAGAGTTCAAATAGAGTGTGTATATTTTTTATAACAGTGTTCAAATATAGTTTGTAT
>NW_022445459.1:0-2802 GCF_009761245.1 Sapajus apella | reverse complement strand
ATGTCTTCTTTTGTAAAGTGTCTGTTCATATCCTTTGCCCAGTTTTGAATGGGCTTGTTTGTTTTTTTCTTGTAAATCTGTTTTAGTTCTTTGTAAATTCTGGATACCGGCCCTTTGTCAGATGTGTAAACTGCAAAAGTTTTTTCCCATTCTGTTGGTTGCCGATTCACTGTAATGACTGTTTCTTTTGCCGTGCAGAAGCTGTGGAGTTTGATTAGGTCCCATTTGTCTATTTTGGCTTTTGTTGCCAATGCTTTTGGTGTTTTGATCATGAAGTCCTTGCCTACGCCTATGTCCTGAATGGTTTTGCCTAGATTTTCTTCTAGAGTTTTTATGGTGTTAGGTCTTATGTTTAAGTCTTTGATCTATCTGGAGTTAATTTTAGTGTAAGGTGTCAGGAAGGGGTCCAGTTTCTGCTTTCTGCACATGGCTAGTCAGTTTTCCCAACACCATTTATTAAGCAGGGAATCCTTTCCCCATTGCTTGTTTTTGTCAGGTTTGTCAAAGATCGGTTGGTTGCAGATATGTTGTGCTGCCTCCGAGACCTCTGTTCTGTTCCATTGGTCCATCCATTTTGGTACCAGTACCATGCTGTTTTGATTACTGTAGCCTTGTAGTATAGTTTGAAGTCTGGTAGTGTGATGCCTCCCGCTTTGTTCTTTTTGCTTAGAATTGACTTGGCTATGTGGGCTCTCTTTTGGTTCTATATGAAGTTTAAGGTATTTTTTTTCCAGTTCTGCGAAGAAGGTCATTGGTAGCTTGATGGGGATAGCGTTGAATCTGTAAATTACTTTGGGCAGTATGGCCATTTTCACGATATTGATTCTTCCTAACCATGAACATGGAATGTTCCTCCATCTGTTTGTGTCCTCTCTTATTTTGTTGAGCAGTGGCTCGTAGTTCTCCTTGAAGAGGTCCTTTACGTTCCTTGTTAGTTGTATTCCTAGGTCTTTTATTCTCTTTGTAGCAATTGTGAATGGCAGTTCATTCTTGATTTGGCTCTCTTTAAGTCTGTTATTGGTGTATAGGAATGCTTGTAAATTTTGCACATTGTTTTTGTATCCTGAGACTTTGCTGAAGTTGCTTATCAGTTTCAGGAGATTTTGGGCTGAGACAGTGGGGTCTTCTAGATATACAATCATGTCGTCTGCAAATAGAGACAGTTTGACTTCCTGCTTTCCTATTTGAATACCCTTTATTTCTTTTTCTTGCCTGATTGCTCTGGCTAGAACTTCCAGTACTATATTGAATAGGAGTGATGAGAGAGGGCATCCTTGTCTAGTGCCAGATTTCAAAGGGAATGCTTCCAGTTTTTGCCCATTCAGTATGATATTGGCTGTTGGTTTGTCGTAAATAGCTTTTATTGTTTTGAGATACGTTCCGTCAATACCTAGTTTATTGAGGGTTTTTAGCATAAAGGGCTGTTGAATTTTGTCAAAGGCCTTCTCTGCATCAATTGAGATAATCATGTGGTTTTTGTCTTTGGTTCTGTTTATGTGGTGAATTATGTTTATGGACTTGCATATGTTGAACCAGCCTTGCATCCCTTGGATGAATCCTACTTGATCATGGTGGATAAGCTTTTTGATGTGCTGTTGCAATCGGCTTGCCAGTATTTTATTGAAGATTTTTGCATCTATGTTCATCATGGATATTGGCCTAAAGTTTTCTTTTCTTGTTGAGTCTCTGCCAGGTTTTGGTATCAGGATGATGTTGGTCTCATAAAATGATTTGGGAAGGATTGCCTCTTTGGATTATTTGGAATAGTTTCAGAAGGAATGGTACCAGCTCCTCTTTGTATGTCTGGTGGAATTGGGCTGTGAACCTGTCTGGACCTGGACTTTTTTTGGGTGGTAGGCTCTTAATCGCTGCCTCAACTTCAGACCTTGTTATTGGTGTATTCAGGGTTTTGACTTCTTCCTGGTTTAGGCTTGGGAGGAGGCAAGTGACCAGGAATTTATCCATTTTTTCCAGGTTTACTAGTTTATGTGCATAGAGTTGTTTGTAATAATCTCTGATGATGGTTTGAATTTCTGTGGAATCTGTGGTGATATCCCCTTTATCGTTTTTTGTTGCATCAATTTGGTTATTCTCTCTTTTCTTTTTTATTAATGTGGCTAGTGGTCTGTCTATTTTGTTGATCTTTTCGAAAAACCAGCTCCTGGATTTATTGATTTTTTGAAGAATTTTTTTGTGTCTCTATCTCCTTCAGTTATGCTCTTATCTTAGTTATTTCCTGTCTTCTGCTAGGTTTTGAGTCTTTTTGATCTTGCTCCTCTAGCTCTTTCAGTTTTGATGATCGGGTGTCAATTTTAGATCTCTCATTTCTTCTCATGTGGGCACTCATTGCTATGTATTTTCCTCTAGAGACTGCTTTAAATGTGTCCCAGATATTCTGGTATGTTGTGTCTTCATTCTCGTTGGTTTCGAAGAACGTCTTTATTTCTGCCTTCATTTCATCGTTTATCCATTCAACATTGAAGAGCAAGTTGTTCAGTTTCCATGAGGCTGTGTGGTTCTGAGTTAGTTTCTGAATTCTGAGTTCTAACTTGATTGCACTGTGGTCTCAGAGACTGTTTGTTATGATTTCCATTCTTTTGCATTTGCTGAGGAGTGATTTGCTTCCTATTATGTGGTCAATTTTAGAGTAGGTGTGATATGGTGCTGAGAAGAATGTATATTCTGTGTATTTGGGGTGGAGGGTTCTGTAAATGTCTGTTAGGTTTGCTTGTTCCAGGTCTGAGTTCAAGTCCTGGATATCCTTGTTAATTTTCTGTCTGGTTGATCTGTCTAATATTGACA
>NW_022445458.1:0-2802 GCF_009761245.1 Sapajus apella | reverse complement strand
CAAATGACGACAAGCAGCATCTATCGAGCTCTTTCTTTCTCCCTCTCATGTGTGTCATCTCTGTGGTGGAAAAAGGGAAAAAAAGAAGCTCTGATGGGAAGTTGTCCTCACGTCTGAGGAAGCTAAAGGCAGGCTGCTGACTTAAAGAAGGGCATCATATGTGACACTGCCATACCCGGGCACCCTAGAAATGCATCTTAGTTTTCATGCCGGGGCTGTCAGTTTACCCTGTAAGTCAACCCACCCCCACAGCCAGCAAGAACAGCACGGTCCCGGGTGGTCCAGTCTCATCCCATCTGGCCCACCCAGGCCACCTGGTGGAACTCTCGCTGGCAGATTTGAAAGCAGCCTCAATGCGATTCCCCTGGGGAGGAGGCTCCTGGTGGGCCTTTTGGGCCTCCCATGAGGATTTAGCACCTAAAAATCAAAAACCAACCCACCCACTGAAGATCCCTCCCTCCCTCCCTCCCATTGGGTCCAAGGTACACCCTGGAAGGTGGCCAAAGAAATTCCACTGCATGCTTTTTGTCTTTCTGTTTATTTTTTAAATTGTTTCCTTCTTACAAAAGATGCTCGTTTGAAGGGGAAATTTTCATGGATTATGAATATTTGTCCTAAGAACAGATTTTCCCTACACAGCTAAGTAGCAGTAGCTTCTGCCACATACCTCGTGAAAATAATAACAGTAACAACAGTAATAATAAAGGTGAAATGGGCCATAAGTTTGAGACCAACCTGAGCAAATGAGTAACGGGAACGTGAGCCCAGGTTAAAAAAAAAAAAAGTCAGGCAGCCGATGGGGGATGCTGAGCCAGAGACATCAGCCAGGACATGGATCTGGGAAGCCCTGTCAGTTTGAACATAAGCCTGTCCCAAGGAAATCCCACCGCGAAAGTCTTGGGAGGTCAAGTCGGAAGGATCACGAGGGCAAGAAATGAAGACCATTGAGGTCCACATGGTGAAACCCAGTCTCTACTAAACAGAGGAAAATTAGCTGGGCACAGTGGTAGGTGCCTGGAGTCCCAGCTACTGGGGAGGCTGAGGCAGGAAAATTGTTTGAACCTGGGATGCAGAGGCTGCAGTGAGCTGAGATCCCACCACTGCACTCCAGCCTGGGCAACAAGGAGAGAGACTCCATAAAAAAAAAAAAAGACGGTACACACAGCCAACGCACATGCTTTCTACACTATTTAAAACCATCAGAGATCAGGTGCACAGACTTGATGGGGCTTGTGCCACTAGAAAGAAAAGGCAGGATCGTGGGATGTGTCTGAAAATCGTCTTTGTTTGCAATGCCCATACTATCAACGATGCATCCAGACTGGAAACAAGGACTGGAAAGAATCAACACAAGACAAATATGACCAGGCCATTCCGTGTTCACGCCTGTCATTGCAGCAATCTGAAAGGTCGAGGTGGAAGTATCGCTGCAGCCCAAA
This sequence comes from Sapajus apella, assembly GCF_009761245.1. Taxonomy (NCBI): domain Eukaryota; kingdom Metazoa; phylum Chordata; class Mammalia; order Primates; family Cebidae; genus Sapajus; species Sapajus apella. The sequence continues at coordinate 1,363 of NW_022445458.1, read as the reverse complement.
TAGTTGAGATCATCTCAAGATGTCAGACGACACCACCTCCATCTGTATAAATCATCATCATCATCATCATCAAAGTTTAAAAGGAAATATATGTGTCCAGAGTGTGGACCACAAAGTGAGACCACATGCCTACTAAAAAGGTGATAGATAAGACAGACAGACAGACGATAGACATGCAGGCAGGCACGCACGCAAATATAAATTGAGTCAGGTGCAGTGACTCCGGCCTGTAACAGCAGCAGTGTGAGAGGCCAAGGCAGGTGCATCTCTTGAGAGCAGGAGTTTCAGACTGGGCTGGGCATCATGGTGGAACCCCGAACCCCATCTCACATACATACACACATACATACATACATTAAAAACAATGCAACAGTTAACTCCTGTGGTGGTGCGACGCATAAGTGTAGTCCCAGCTAGTGGGGACAGAAGGGACCAGAGGCGGGACAATGGCTTGGTTCAAAGCTTTGAAGCTGGAATGATCCTGGGAAACAGAGCGAGACCCTGCCTCTAAAGAGAGACAGAGAGAGACAGAGAGAGAGGCGAGCCTGCCCCTAAATAAATAAACTCAAGCCTGCCCCCAATAAATAAATAAACAAATAAATAAAATGTGAGCCTGCTTCTAAGTAAGTAAACAAATAAATAAAAATGAGCCCACCTCTAAATAAATCAATAAATGAATAACCGGATGTGCTGGCTCATGCCTGCAATCCCCCAGCACTTTGGGAGGCTGAGGCGGGTGGATCACCTGAGATCAGGACATAGTGACCAGCCTGGCCAACATGGTGAAAGAAACCCTGTCTCTATTTTAAAGAATAACAATAAATAAATAAATAATAAATAAATGAAAGCCCACTTGTATGCCTCTAAATAAATGAATGAATAAATAAATAAATGTGAGCCTGCCTCTAAGTAAATAGATGCAAGCCTGTCTCTAAATAATTAGATAACCAAATAAATGCAAGCCTGCCTCCAAATACATAAGTAAATAAATAAATGCTTGTGATCCTGTGTCTAAACAAATGAATGCGATCCTGCCTCTAAATAATTAAACGCAAGCCTGCCTCCAAATAAATAAATAAATGCGAGCCTGCCTGTAAATAAATACTTGAGACCCTGCCTCTAAATAAATAAATGAATGAATGAACGAAGGAAGAAATGATAAATGTAAGAATGACATGGAAGAATTAAGAAATGATAAGAAACAACCAGAAAGTGTGAACAAAGGTGGTAACTAAAATAAGTATGAAAGTTAATGAAAAGAAACATATATTTACACACACATAGATGTAGAACAATTTTTCATTTTATTTCATACATAATATGTGATTATTTGCATATATATTACTGCATATTATTTATAATT
>NW_022445457.1:1051-2802 GCF_009761245.1 Sapajus apella | reverse complement strand
CAAAAGATCATAAACCACAAAATGTTTTTAACTAAAAAAAAGGTTGATCATATATTCTGGGTCACTTGAATCTCTGCTCACCTTTGCAAAGAGAAAAACAAACACCCTGGAAGAAAAACCCCATTGACAATTAAATGCTTTGTCACTGATAAGTATTTTCTTATATGGGTGACCAAAATTACATGCATAAAACACAAAAATAAACATGGACTACATCAACCTGAAAAGTTTCTGCACAGCAAAGAAACCACTTTCCAAATAAAAAAAGCATCCTATAGATTAGGCAAAAATGTCAAGTAATCATGTAATTCACGAGTTGTCATCTAAGGTGTACACAAAAAATACTACAAACTAGCAAAAGAATCTAGTATTTCGCAAAGGACCTGAACAGACAATTTTGCGACATAAAATCGAGCAACAGATAAAAGGTCCTCAAAATTAACTAACCAACAAAGTTAACTGCATGTGGTTTAACTGAAAAACACACACACAGATAATTTCACACTTACTAAATATTCCTGGAAAGTTTTTTAAAAATAGGAGAGGCCAGGCTCGGTGGCTCATGCTAGTAATCCCAGAACTTTGGGAGTCTGAGGGAGCAGATCACCTGAGGTCAAGTTTGAGACCTCAAAGAGACCAGCCTGATCAATATGGAGAAACCCCATCTTTACCACCGATACAAAAATTAGCCTGGCGTGGTGGCGGGCCCCTGCAGTCCCAGCTACTCAGGAGGCTGAGACAGGAAAATTGCTTGAACCTGGGAGCGCAGGTTGCAGTGAGGCCAGATGGCACCACTGCACTCCAGCCTGGGGCAGAGTGAGATTGTCTCCAAAAGGGAAAAAAAAAAAAAAAAAAAAAAGGAACGCGGGTATGGTTTTAGAGAAAAGCAAACTCATACGCTGCAGATGAAAATGAAAATCAGAATACACACCATAGAAAACAACTAAACACCTGGAGACTCCTCAGAGAAATGACACTACAGATGTCCCCTGCTCTATTGTGCTCTAGCGAGGTCTCTTTCTAAAGGTCCTGAGACATCAAAATTACCCTGGACCTCAGCTCAGAGGCCCAGGGGCTTGGAGGGTCCCAGGTCCTGTGCTTCGCCGCAGCCTCTGGGACTGGTGCTCCTATATGCTGGACGCGGGTCGCACACCGTTCCCGGCCAGGATGCGGACGCTGAGGCGGCCAGGACCCCACAACCGCCGCCATGCAGACTACTGGGACTCAGAGGCTCACAAGGAGTCAGGGCCCAAAAGGGGAGCGGCGGGGAAGGAGCAGGGAGGTCCGGAGGGTTCCCGGTGGGGTCCATGCCCCGCCACTTACCGCGCAGACCTGCCTCCCGCTCCCACGTCACATGGAAGCCACCAAGGCTTCTCCGAAACTCGCTGGGACCACGCCGCCGCTTCTGGCCGCCACCGCCGCCTCTGCCAGCTGGGACCGCACCGTCGTTTCCGGACGCCGCCGCTTCTGCCGGCTGGTCCCGCGCTGCCATTTCTGGACACCGCCGCTTCTGTCCGCTGCAGCCTCTGCCGGCTGGTCCCGCACCGTCGCTTCTGGACGCCGCCGCCTCTGCTGGCTGGTCCCCAGCCGCCGCTTCTGGACGCCGCCGCTTTCTGCTGGCTGGTCCGGCGCCGCCGCCTCTGCCAGCTGGGACTGCCCCGCCGCTTCTGGACGCCGTCGTCTCTGCCGGTTGGTCCCGCGCCACCGCCGCCTCTGCCGGCTGGGACTGCCCCGCCGCTTCTAGCCGCCGC